>NC_060139.1:989856626-989991626 GCF_021461385.2 Schistocerca piceifrons
AGCCATGTGGTGGTGAAAAATCGGCGACATGCACTTCCTGAAAAAGAGCAATATCTATGTCCGCATCATAAATCATATCGCGGAGCAGCGCTAGTTTGTGGGGCGCACGAATGGTCGCGAGGTTAATCGTTGCGACACGATAATGCTGGTGTTGGAGCCCCACAGGCACAGGCGGGGCTTCTTCTTCAGGAGCGAGAGGTCGTCGATCTTGCCGGTCCGCTGAAGAGGCTGCTATTGTGGAGAGCGTGCGGGCGCAGGCGCAACCGATGGGGGTGCCCCATCATCAGCAGCATCCACCCCAGTCCCTTCGATCTCCACGTCGTCTGCCCAGGAGACTGATACTGCGATAGGGCATCGGCTGTGCACATCATCCACGTGGAGAGGAGACGTAGTTTTCGTCTCATCGGATAGGCTCTCTTCAACGTCGACCTGTGGGGGCGACGGCGTCAGTAAGGAGGGGTGTTCGTTGCCAGTGGTCGCCTGTGGCGGGTCTTTCGCATCAGCCTTTCGGTCATCAAAGATCGGTTTGTCGTCCATCTTCGGGTCTGCATCCCCGGTATCCATCCGTAGAATGGATTCATCAGGGGGTGTACGGCTACGTTTCTTTCTCTTTCGTGTCGACCCTTGTTTTCGAACAGGTCGTTCAGAGTCCGATTGCGGGTGGCTTTCGTCTGACTCCGGACCAGTCTGAAGGAAAGCAGAAGTAGGTACCACTCCCGGATCAACGTCCATCTCAGTAGCATTTTCAGTCACAGTGCTGCGATGATTCGGCAGGTTAGGATCTGGCGTCTGGGGCACCTCAGAAGGAATCTCAGGAGCGGTTGCATCTACCTGATCAGACGACGTCAACGGAGCAGGAAGACTCTGTGTAGACGTGCTACCTTCCTGGGCAACCTTGGCGTATGTGACAGGGATCTGAGTCATCACCGCTGGGGACGCTTCCTCGCCGACCGGCGTCTGGATCAGGCGGCGTCGCATGCAGGCGGATCTGACGTGGCCTTCTTGTCCACAACCCGCACATGTTCGGGGTTGGCCATCGTACATGACAATGGCTCGCACCCCGCCAATGGTCAGGTATGATGGAATATGTTTTTTCAGTTCAATTTTGACCTGACGCACACCATTAAGGACATGGTAGGTCGTGAAGGTTTGTCATTTTTCCTCTACGTAACCGATGACGTAACCGTATGGTTGTAACGCAGAGACAACTTCGTCCTTCGGCACTTCAAAAAGTAGTTCAAACACCCCAATCGTGCGTTGACCGTACTCTGCGAGTTCAAGTGTTACAGCTCCGACGTGACCATCAGAGTATTTGAACTTAAGTCCATTGGTATGGCGGCGAATAACATCTTCACACACCTCGGTGTTTGTCATTTTAATATGAACGACACTACTCGTGATCGAAAAATGGATTCCGATAACGTGGTTAGGATCTAAACGAACTTCTTCACGTATGAACGATTCAACTTCATGTGCACACGAGGTCGCGCATGTTCAGCTGGGAAGGAAACTTTAAGGGTCGCACGGCGGTAAGCGCTCGACATGTTGTTCACGGTGGACGGACGCAAGCCTGAAAGCTACGACGCGGAAGTAAACAACGCCTGCAGCGGAGCACTGGCCGGCGCGCGGGGCCGTCCGCACGCTGCCACGGCTGAGAGCCGACTCACCGCTAGACCACAGGCGTAATCGACCTATGGTTTCTCTATCATGGGGGAAGTTTTCCTCCAGGAAGTGCCGCAGTCTACAGTGTGGCCAGATTGTGCAGATAACCGGACTTAGAGAATAAGCGAGTTGGCCAGTTTATTTGTCCCATGTCGCGATCGGCGCGGACTTAGCCTCTGAAGCGGCCGGCCGCCGGTCGAGCTTTATGTCAAAGAGTGTACATTTTCAAACCATCCATGTGCGATTTGTACCAGTGATGCCAGTCACGATGAATTGCGACAGTATAGGAGCTCTGACATATTGAAACCTACTCCGGAATTTTTTGTACAACAAGAATACGCCGAAAGAAAACGAAGGTCAAAATTTTAGCTGCTAAGACGTACTGCAAGTATTTTTAAAAAAATTGTTGAAGATACTAATTTTTGCCGCGTGGAGAATCGCTCGTAAGTACGGTTTCCTACCTAGCGGGCGACTCGAGGAAGAGCCGAAGCAACGTTCACAAGAGAGCGCAGCATAACGCAAACATCCTGTGTGCATACTTTCAATTGTAAACACCTAAAGCACGCCAAAAATATCACGCGTCATAAATTTCTTGATTAACTGGCAGGTCATATCGATAGCTAAACAGTTTCAGATTAATGCCCACAAAGGTGACTAGCAGTGGAAAAAAAATCAAGGTCATGTTTAATGTTGTATTATAAACGACTTCCATCAACCAGGACTTTAATTTGTGGGAATGAAGTATTTCTTACACATACATCAATTTACAACAATTCCTGTAGCACAGTTCTTACTATAAAATTTGAATTATTCCCTATAGTTGTCATAAAACTTGAAATGTCTATTGAATAATGAAAACAAACATTTTTCTTATACAGAACACATATGATAAAAGATAAATTAATGCATTCAAGCTCTTCGCAGTAATTACGAGTTTCATTTGGGCAAACTGGGGATGGATGACGTTGTTTGGTGTATTACATAGCTGACCAAATTCGTGAAACGTGGTAATGTAAATTGATAATACACAAATGACCGAAGTTTAAGGATACGGTTCCGATAATAACCTGAAATGACGAAGCAGATATTGTATTGCCCGACGGTTTCATGAAAAATGCTTTCCATTGCCGAAAAATAACATGATGGAGATGTTCACATTAATTGATCCAATTGAAATCCAAATTCGATCAAGAGGCTCTTCGTTGTCCTCCTCACAGATAGAAGTGTCATTATGTCCAGACGGACTGTCCAGCAAAAGTGATGAGTTACTTTGTGCAACTGGTAAGAATACGTTCCAAATAAAATGTTTAAAATTATTCTTTCTCATTTTTCCCCAATTTTGATAGGTCCATTACAAGTTTTTTGCTTTTTAACACTCGTTTTTCTCTATTTGTGGTTTTAATTTATCTTGAGGTTTCTAACGGTGGATACAATGCTACAGGAACAGTAATCCGCTCACACGTATCAGTGGCATTATTCTATATCAATATGTAACAGCATTCATGGATCACAGAAACGACTCTATCTTTTTTTTCGTCCAGAGATGATACAGTGCGATTTACGTGCAGTTGTTTCACTAAATTTAAGCGATCGGCATTTATGTAGCATGTGTGGGTATGAAAGTACGTGTCGTCTTCACATCAGCTACGTATTTCTCTACAGTACTGCCTATTCAAGGCACCTCCTACAAAAGTTGGTCTGAAGGAAACTTCGTATTTTTGCGACGCCCCCTATTCTGTATGATTTCTTGAATATGCTTAATTGGGTCGAAGAAGCTTGGAAACCAGCAATTTTCATCGTACTTGCAGTTCAGAGGACGTGGTGTCTCACATATTCCTCGGTAATTGTGCAGCATCTCTCACAGGGAATTCTAAACATTTCTAACAGTTTTTCTTTCACATTGTCACGAATTTCATTTTGGTGCACATTTATTACTTCGTATCAACCTTTATTTTCCGTTTACACAGTTCACGTTCATATTTAACGAAATGAAACTGGCTTCACACACTGTTACATTTCAGTCGTATTCTTCCTCCTTCATTTAAGCAAACATGTGCGGCCTATTGTTTGTCCGTGAAAGATGTTATTGTACATGTTTTCTTGTTCTGGACTGTTGTGGCCAGACGAAATTACTTTTGTCTGGGTCTAACTGTGGGTTCTTTGACTGCTCTGGGAGGAGGCTTATCGAACTAGAACACATGAGATATTAGTTCACTTTATGACATAAATGAATAAAGGATTTACTCAACTTTGACACACTCCTATGGCACAGGAGTACTGGAAAATTTATCACTGTGTTCGACTAGCAAAGCATCACATGACGGACTATTTAACAAACTGTTCTCTTGCAGTACAAAACGCAACATTTACGAAAGAACAAATCCATCATAAACCTTAACAACTCGTTGGCCCTAGACGATGGTTCAAATGGTTCAAATGGCTCTGAGCACTATGGGACTTAACATCTGAGGTCATCAGTCCCCTAGAACTTAGAACTACTTAAACATAACTAACCTAAGGACATCACACACATCCATGCCCGAGGCAGGATTCGAACCTGTGACTACAGCGGTCACGCGGTTCCAGACTGAAGCGCCTAGAACCGCACGGCCACACTGGCCGGCTCCTAGACCATGGTGTTAACTGCTGTAACTGAGGTCACGAAATTGGCAGAGGTCTTACTAGCTCGACACTATATTGACCTCAGTATGAGGGCGCTGCTATTCCGAGAGGGTGGTGTGGTCTTCTGGAATGACTCCCATTGATTGTTGCCGATTGCAGCGACCCCTCGCTAGTTTCTGTGGTCAGTAGCCGTTCGTGCGTTTAAGTTCTGAGGAGGCCAGGAAACGTATTCGAAAATCCCCTTTCCTTGCCTTTTAATGTACACATGTGTAGCGTTTCCAACGACGTCGACGACCTCCACCACCACTTCCACCACCACCACCACCACCACAACCACTACCACAACCATCACTAAGATGACAGCGACAACCACTACCACTACTACTAGTACTGCTATTACTACTACAAATGTGCGACTGCTACGGTCGCAGGTTCGAATCCTGCCTCGGGCATGGATGTGTGTGATGTCCTTAGGTTAGTTAGGTTTAAGTAGTTCTAAGTTCTAGGGGACTGATGACCACAGATGTTAAGTCCCATAGTGCTCAGAGCCATATGAACCATTTGAACTACTACAAATAATAATAATAATGACACTTTTATTAATAAATTGGGTATTCGAGCTTTTTTGCTTGTAAAACATAGCTCGACGATATTTCTCTTTCCCGAATGTTTCAAAGACATCGACAGCCCATGGGTCTCGGCTTTCAGGTATTCAGAGTACTGGTTTATCAGTTGAGGAACTATCAAGAGCTGATAACGAGCGTGAGCCGTACTGTTCCTCAAATAGGTTTTTACACGTTTGAGAGCAGAAAAACTCCTTTCAAATCAGGAACGGTAGCAGTTAGACAAAATAGTCTGACAACTTCTGGAAGAATTTGGTCTCTTTCATTCTCAATCATTCTTTTGATGACATCTCCCATACTGATAGGGTGAAATGTTACTTTATGCTGGGAAGAAAATACAGTCTCCAGTTCTACTCGCAACTGCGAACGACTGAAGGAGGCACCATACGTTTATGATAATGAACCCGCACTGCCTACGGGGAAATGTCGACCATAACTGACGAACTGAGTGGTACCGCCTAATTTAAAGAAGAGCAGTTTATCAGTGTGACAATCTTGTTTCCAGTTACCAATACCTGGAAGTACACCTACTTTGACATCACTGGATTGTCAATGTATTCAGCCATCATTTCAGCAATAGTCATGGAACCTTCAGCTTGCGAATTAGTCGAGCGTTTCGTAGAATGTAAAAAGTCGATCGCCTTATCATCATTTCTTAAGATTTTCATGTAATTTATGCATTCTGAGACAACGTTGCTGCAAAACTACAAATCATGGACTTTTTTCTGAAGAACGTTGAGAACCAGATCAGTCTTTAAAAATATGCTTTCAGAAACAAAAAGAAGAAAAGGCAAAGCACAGGAGTGTCTATTTGAAACCACAGGCTTCTCTTGTAATCGTCGAATACAAGAGTCCAGATTGTCAGTTATTTCATCTAAAACTTAGATTAGCCCTGGACTGTTTCCGTGAATGGTAGACACCATTCTGGCGTTACAGTTTCATCTCATTTGGCAGTTGGAAGTAATGCATATACCAACAAAACTGTCGAGAATTGCTGTGCGTTTGAAACACCGGTTGAAGAACACAGGAATACACTGAAACGTGGACAAAAAAATCGTTATTGTTTTCATACAAGAACAGCTCTGCTGCAAAACTCAAATGATGCGCAAAACAGTGGGTAAAAAGTGCTTCGGGGAGGGGGCGGAATTTCACGATCTTAGCTTGAAGGCCATTTAATTGTACTGCCAGAACAGAAGCACGATCATTGGTTTGTTCTTCTTATCATAATTTTGAAACACGCCACTGAGCAGAGTGAAAAACAGAGCGGCAGTCCTAGTTTGGCTAGCATCATGGAAACCAAAGATGTTCCTGTATCTCGCCTAAGGAGCTCACTGGGCTCACGACTTCCCTGAAACGTCGGTTGCTTCGTCCGTAATGCAGGCATAAAATGACGTTCTATCCAAACTTGAATTTACATACTCACAAATTTATTCATTTACACATTCAATCTGTTTGTTCGGCATAGTTTTTGAAAACGACCGCGAATAGCCCAATTTCTTCCAGTATGCTGTCAGGTCTTTGTTTCTGTTTTGCACAGGTTTAAAAATGGATTTGAAATTCCCGGAATTTGAAATTCCCGGAATTTAAATGTTCAAATCTGTGTGAATTCCTAAGGGACCAAACTGCTGAGGTCATCTTTCCCTACGCTTACACACTACTCAAACTGACTTAAACTAACTTATGCTGGGAACAACATACAGGAAGGACTCGAACCTCCGGCGGCAGGGGTCGTCCGGAATTTAAGGAATCTTCTGCCTCATCATGACATCTGAAAGCTAGCTCCTGCTTAAACAAAAGATCTGTGACGTCAGTTAATATTTTCGTGATGTCTCAGCTTTCATTTCATTGTAATATCTAATTCCATCAGTTTTTGATATTGATTAAGTAGCTCCGAAATGCTAAACGTTTGTTTGGTCATCTCTTTATGAGAAGTAAAACTACTTACATGACCTTCAGATGAAGCATACCATGCTAAATCTCTAAACAGATTATTCACATCATCGAAACTTCAGCAGACCATAAAGTTTTCCTTGTACTTAACAGCTAATGTGGCCAGCAGAATAATTTTCCTTTTCTGGGGTTAGCACATAACCACTGGTGTTGCTCAGACCACGAACTTCGTAATCCACGTGTTTGAACTTATCTTTTTGAATGTAACGCCGGTGTTGGACGTCCTTTCTTCAAACTCTAATGTGTTTCAGCTCCACATCTCTGTGAAAGTGAAAGTTTATGAAAGGAAGTAATGATGTCATCACTGCAGAGTGTTACTTCCGTAGTTGTAGAAGAGTGTGCTTTATCCACATTCAATGCCCAAGGGACAACTAATGTGAAAGAAACCTAGAGAGGTGCCTCCACTGCTGCGGAAGCGCACGGCAAGATGGCTACGACAGTGTCTTCACCTTCTTCTGTTCCTGGCAGGGACCTCAGTTTGCCATGACAATAGAGCGTTTCCAGGCTGTCTGGCATGTGCCTGGCCACTTCGCCATCTGGCTTAGTTAGGGCAGTTTAGAAGGAATAACACAAGCTGTTGTCTTTCACTCTCACTGACAAAAGTACATAAAAGTTTATTGTACAAATAATTATTGCTACTACTACCACCACCACCACCATCACCACCACTACCACCTCCAACACAGAAACGTGAGGAGGTCCCGTCTCCCTTGTCTCCTCTGATCAGCCGCCGTAGTCTGTGGCACAGACTTAACGTTGCCGACCTTGATGTGGCAATACGATCTCCGGACAACACAACATGGACTCATACTGGAACAACAATCATCGTTCAAACCACAGCTCACAAAATAGTTATTACCTGTTTCTTCTAACGTTTCCACGGTTTCTAACGAAAGGTCGACATCATTCCAATCAGTGTCCAAGAAAGAGAGAGACGCTGTTACCAGGCAGATTTTATCTCCATGGTTAACACTTATCGAAAATCACATTCCAGTTATGATCGCGTTGTGTTGTTTCATCTATTTTTCGATGTGCCGTCGATGAAGTACATGCACCTGCCATGTAGCACATCTGCAGTGTGCCACAGTTCTAGGAGGGTGTAATATTTGCAGTGAGTTTTACCTGCCAATATTTTGACAACATATTTCTTCAGCTGTACTCTACCCACACAAAATATTTCAGTGCAGGTTTCGACAGGTCGGATTGGACTATTCCCTTGTCGGTTCATTCGGGGTTGCAGATGTTTGAGATACACGACTGTCATATACAGCACAGTGAATTTTTGAAGCGATATCGTTTGCTTGGTACCACATGTCCTTTACGAAACTTACATTAATTGTGGTGTCATCATAAGAGGCACATTGAAGGTGGAGAGGGTAAGAAAGGAAAGGAAGGGGAGGGGATTAACGCTGTCAGCTGCATTGGGACATTACTTGGAATCAGTGGCGACAATTGAAAATGTGCACTGGACCAAAATTTGAACATGGGATCTCCTGCTTACTAGGGATGCACATTAACCACTGCACTATCTGGGACACAGCATTACCACAACTTCACAGACTGCCTTAGCACACCTTACAGATGGTCCACAATCTCAGTGAGTGCCGCCTATCTGCGGTCTCTGTTCATTTCCTCCATATTCACTAACTGTGATTCCCACAGGAGGTCGGACATATTTGTGTATCTGCGCTTAAGAAGGTGGATCAATTGCCCAGCTAGGCCAATTAAATTATGTGAATGTGTGGTGTCTGTTCTTTGGGACACGCCAAAAAAAAAAAAAAAAAAAAAAAAACAGACACCACGCATTCATACAACATCGGAAGACCCATCTCGTACACTGGGCATCAAAAGGGAACCAGCATGAATTTCAGTATCTGTAGATGCCAAGTGGTGGCCGCACCTCCTCTTTCTGGGAAGACTACAGGATACCAACATCCTCTCAGGTGATGGAATAAAGGACACCAACGACAGTGCTAAGAGCATCCTTCCACCATACAAATCCTTGATCCACCCCATACTTTGTTATGCCAGCCTCACTTGGATTTCTGCCCCTCCCAGATACTATAAAGCTCTCTAAATCCTAGAATGCCATGCACTCTGCCTCACCTTCTGTATCCACCTTCTGCCTCCCATGTGAATCCTCTACTACCTCATCCCCTTCTCCCATCTTATTCTTTTCCTCAAACACATTTGCACCCTGTACATCATCCACCAACTCGAACCCCCCCCCACCCCCTGGTGTCTTCACTTCTCTGCACCCCCAGCCCAATGCCGTGCCTTTACCATTATGTCATATCCTCTCTCCATCTCCACATCCACCACTTCCTTTCCCAACACAACTTCCAGATCCTACCCCTCCTGGCTGATGACCTTTGCCCTGACCTCTACCCCTCCTACGAGCTCTAACCCCACCTTCCCCCTCCTACTCCTCAGAGGTCACTCTCCCCTCCTCTTCCCTTCCCCTGAGCGTTTTTCCTCCCTCCTAAACCTCCTCCCTTTCCCGTGACCCCCTTCTGGGTCTCTGCACTCCCTCCTCACTTGCCTTCCCTCTTCATCTCCTGACCCACCTCTTGGTGCACCCTGTCTCTTGGTTCGCGCCCCCCCCCCCCCCACCCCATTTTTCTTTTCCTCCCACCACTCGAACCACCCCTCTTTTTCCCTCGTCTCAGGCCTCCCATCCCTCGGCAGGTCCCTACCAGCGGTTTTTATTCTTTGTGTGTACTCCATCACTTACAGTGGTTTTTTTAAGTATCTCTCAGTCTGTCTGTTTTTATACTGTGGCCGACTTTTAACTTGTATGTGTGACTCCAGTGTATTTTAAATGCCCCACAAATCGCCAACTGTGTTATTTTAACTTTATGTCGACTTTTTTTTAACTTTCCCCCAATGAAAATACCCATGTCAATGTATATTTTCCATTTACTGTGGTTTTATATCCCTCGTTTTCCGCCCTTTCTTGCGTATAAGTTTCCACTTTTTATTTTTTGTAATGCCGCTCGACTGACGAGCAGTGGATTGTGCCGCTGCCAGCCCTCCCCTGCCCATATGGGGCAGGGGAATGAAACTACAATAAAGAAAAAAAGCACTAGATGCCAGTTTGTCAGCATAGATCGTCTCCTCAGTTCGACAGCTCATCTCCATGGGGCAGCGGCTGCCGACGTCATAGTTAGTTAGGTCCGCAAGAACCAGAGCAGCTTGAGAGACGTTTACTGTTCAGTGGACAAAAGACTCCATTCAGAGATTGGAAATGCTTGTTATGTTCTACATGACTGCTTCTCAAAAGATAAGCAGATGTGTTTGATTATTCAATTATAGCAATGTCTGTTGATATTCTGTAGTGTGCACCAGGTACCTTGGTCTGTCTCCCGTTTCCCAGTCTATGAATTACTGTTGTGACCACCCGAGATACAACATTGGCATAGTGCTGTTGGATGTTCCAGGCTTTCAAAATACTACATAGTGACAGGAAGGTTTTGGGTTTCTTCTACCAATATGATTTACTCTGCATCAGATGTAGTAATCGAGGTAATTTCTTATGTAAGAGATGATTGATAGAGGATTTGACCCTCAACATGTATCGCCTGCATAAGAGCTCCCATCTTGTAACATGTGAGGGGTCTGCCAGTTGTGTTTGCATGACAGATATGGATGTCAGATATAGCCTCCAGAAATACACACAGCTGCTGATTTTATAAGGTCTAGAATCTTCAGTCATGACTTGGGGGCCGAGTCATACAACATGCAGCCATATTCCATCTTTCTTCTAATTAACTGTTTATACGGGTGTAAGAGAGTCATATAGTGTCAGCTCCCCAATCAGTGAAAGACAAAGCACTCAGGTTGTTAATTCTCTCATGTACCTTAGGCTGGAATCTGTTGATATGTTCTTGTCATGTCAGTCGAATGTCTAGCCACATATGTAGAAATTTAACATGTGGAGATTCTAAAATAGTTCTGTTATTAACTTGCAAGGGAACTGCGTCTTTGTGTACCATGTATCTAGTAAAGACAGCCAGATCACATTAGTCATGCACCAGATTCAGCACACTATTGACACATCGTGCAGGCAGTTGAAGGCTCGGTTCTGGCCTTTGTTTTAGGCATATATCACAAAGCCGCCCACTTACTGTTGAAAGGTGACAGGATAACAAAATGGTTTGTCAATCTCCCTGATAGGTATATTGAAAACTAACGGATTCCAGCGATCTCCCTGTGGTACTTATACATGGTTCTGGAAATTAGCTGTGTGCCCGTTTTGCTTAATCGTAAGATCTTATGATGTAGAATATGCGAGCTCCAGTTGACATTCTTCGATGTTATACCCAGATGTGCTATGTCATAATACAGAAATATCTACATTGCTGAGTGCATCTTTTATATCAAGAAAGAAGCTGATAGATCGTCAGGGAAGCTGAGTTGCACGTTCTGTTGTGAAGTATTTGGTTGTGCTCGAAAAACCACTCCAATCTGTTACTGATCATCGTATTCATAATCTTACAGATACATAAGGTTAAAGATATTGGGCGGAAAGAGTGAATTAACACTGGATCTTTCTCCGGTTTAGAAACTGGTATCGTTTTAATTATTCTCCATTGCTCAGGGACATGGATGCTGTGAAATATATCGCTGATGAGGTCGAGAAGGGTGATCTTTATTTCTTAGGGAAGATTAAAAATCATAGAATACGAAATGTTGTCTGACACTGGCGCTCTGTCTTCATCTCCAGAAAGTGCTGCAACTCATTTACACTGAAGCGCCAATGAAACTGGTATAGGCATGCGTATTCAAATACAGACATACACTATGTGATCAAAAGTATCCGGACATCTGGCTGAAAATGACTTACAAGTTCGTGGCGGAAATGCTGGAATTCAACATGGTGTTGGCCCACCCTTAGCCTTGATGACAGCTTCCACTCAGTCAGGTGCAGGACAGTTTCTTGGGGAATGGCAGCCCATTCATCATTGAGTGCTGCACTGAGGAGAGGTCTCGATGTCGGTCGGTGAGGCCTCGCACGAAGTCGGTGCTCCAAAACATCCCAAAGGTGTTCTATAGGATTTAGGTCAGGGCTCTGTGCAGGCCGTCCATTACTTGGATGATATTGTCGTGTAACCACTCCGATACAGGCCGTGCATTATTAACAGGTGCTCGATCGTGTTGAAAGATGCAATCGCCATCCTCGAATTGCTCTTCAACAATGGAAAGCAAGAACGTGCTTAAAACATTAATGTAAGCCTGTGGTGTGATAATGACAACCAAAACAACAAGGGGTGCAAGCCCCATCCATGAAAAACACGACCACACCATAACACCATCGCCTCCGAATTTTACTGTTGGCACTACACACGCTGGCAGATGACGTTCACCGGGCATTCGCCATATCCATACCTTGCCATCGGATAGATACTTTGTGTACCATGATTCGTCACTCGACACAACATTTTTCCACTGTTAAATCGTCCAATGTTTATGCTCCTTACACCAAGTTAGGCGTCGTTTGGCATTTACCGGCGTGATCTGTGGCTTATGAGCAGCTGCTCGACCATGAAATTCAAGTTTTCTCACCACCCGATTAACTGTCATAGTACCTGCAATGGATCCTGATGCAGTATGGAATTCATGTGTGATGATCAAAATAGATGTTTACCTATCACACATTACGACCCTCTCCAACTGTCGGCGGCCTCTGACAGTCAACAGACGAGGTCTGCCTGTATGCTTTTGTGCTGTACGTGTCCCTTTACGGGACACGGATCTTTAGGAGTGTGGAAACCTCGTGTACAGACGTATGACACAAGTGACACCCAATCACCTGGCCACGTCTGTTCCGTGGAGTGCCCCATTCTGCTCTCTCACGATGTCTAATGACTACTGAGGTCGCTGATATGGAATATCTGGCAGAATGTGGCAGCACAACGTACCTAATGTGGAAAACGTATGTTTTGGGGGGTGTCCGGATACTTTTGATCACAAAGTGCACCCTTTGCTATTTCTTATCTGACGTTAATAACATACATAGAAACTATCATGTATCAGTCATTTTCGGTACGTAGTTACGTATTTCTGCAATATATTGATATAAACACCGAAAGAAATGAGTATAGTGTACACGTCAAACTGTGTGTTAGTGTTACAAACTCTACCTATGATACAGAAAGAAGACATACACTTCTTCGCAACAAGCAAACTCATAAAACTGTAGCTCGACACAGTTCAGTCCGAATCTCCTCATAGTTTCCTTCCACGCATCTCCATTCTCTTCCCATTTTAGTGGCATCATCTTCTTTTTTACATGAGTGGTGTCTGTTCCGTCGGATATGTCCGATAAAATATACACCAGTCTCGATGAAGCAGCTGGGGCTCATACATGAACAACTGGAGTGACAGGAATTGAAAGGAAAGGGGATAAGTAAGAGATAGGAAGGAAATAATGACTACTAGTCGTATAGGTCGTTGTGGCAACGGAAACGGCAACGGTGAGAGTATAAAATGTGTACCAGACTAGGATTCGAACCCAGAGCCTCCACTTCTCAAGAGTAATTGCATTAACCGCCTCGCCTTCCGGGTGCACCTTCCAGCGGACCAAAATTTCCAACTTCCCATTATCTGCACACTATGACCCCTCCCATTAACCCCCTACTCACAGATTTATGATTTCTGTAGGAGTTTGGGCATTGCCTGTGGATCCACACTGAAACTTTTTCATCAAACAGCCGTCGCCCTCATTTAATCATAGGCAGTCGGACATGTCCAACAGAACGGACACCACTCATATGTATTGGCGCGGCGGCTCATTGATGAAAAAGTTTCAGTGCGGATGCACAACCAACGTCCAAACGCCTATGGGATCTGGAAATTTGTGAGTAGTGTGTTAATGTCGGGAGGAGGGGGGGGTGGTTTTTGTGATGCGGCGAGTGGGAAGTTGGGAATTTGAGTCCGACGGTATGTTTGTTCAGATGGACAAGGCAATTAAGATAATGATTACAGAGAAACATATCATCTGGTTAGGAGTCCAAATTAGGCGCAAATTTTCATCTCTCACTGTAGCATTGCTGTACTGCCTACTGCGGCTGGAACTCATAGTTTCCTTTCCGTTTCTTTCACGCCAAATATTCATCCTCTTCTTCAGCGACCTACTTCGTCCTTCCTTCTCTCATTTCATTTGCTGTTACTCATTCATATCGACTGTCATAAAACTGCGCCCCCAGCGGAATGGTTCCCAGTTCACGTGCCTCTACTTCCATGCCGTAATTTCGCCACTGACCGTAGCTCCTCTATAAACCTAAGTTTAGAACACGTGACTCAGGGACACTTTACATTCACGCGCTTGTAGTTTCATTACCTTTTAACTGCTTGTGTTTACCATTTCCAGGAATGGCGTGGCGTCTGATCCTGACGATGGCTCTGCTGTTGCTGCAATCGTCCATCATCTTCACACAAGGAGCGCCAGAGGAAAACGAAGTATGCTTGAAGAGGATGGCCAGGTTCAAGTCCATCACATGGTGGTGCATCCAGAAGCGGCTGTCATGGCATATTGTAAACAGCACACGAGAGCGACTACAGCGCAACGAATTGAAGAGGGAACTGTCGAGCACACAATGTCATAATAGGATTTTCATCTAATGATCTCCAACGAGCCCTTGTCACAAACAGGTGGATAACGTGTCACGTGGAGGATGGACGCTGGAACGAGAATTCCATTGCATACTTCGGAGCCATCACGCTCGAGGGTGAAACCAGAAGGCGGGCGAGTTCTCGTCTTTGGTATGCCGTTAAAAGCCACAACCAGTGCTGGGAGAGATCGTACAGGAAGTACTTCGAAAAGATAAAAGTAAAACACTTCACGGCAAGTAAAACTTTCCATATGTTTTTTTTTTTCATATGAACATCTTGCATTCTCCATTTGTGGTTTATACACATTCCTGCACAAGCAAAATGCGTTGAGAGCTGTCTCTACGAGTCTGTTCCATTCGGGGATCTTTCGGGCCGAGAGTTTTGTGACACTCTTGCTCTGAAGTACATGTACAAGACTATTCTGCAATAACACTTAAAGGGAATTGTAACGCCCTATCCCGACAATGTTGAATTTAGTGACTTGGCTTCTCTGCATTTCAGGAACCACTGTAGCCATTGACATGAAACTTTTACAGGACATTAAACTGTATGTTTTGAGTCTACTGAACTACAATAATTGCATTTCAGCCCCTGCTTTCGGAAATACAATCTTTTTAATTACACAGTTAAAATTTTGTGTAGGTTCTTTGTACGTATATCTTTCCTAACACATGGAACTTACCTTTTATGTTTTGGATTTCTTCATTTAATTCTTTTGTGCTAGCATCTAATAGTTCGCATAACTTCTTGTTTTGTCCTATTACATCAGTTCTGCATTTTCTTACTAATGGTAAGCTGCACACATTGTGATCAAAATTAAGTAACGAAGATGAAGCGATATTCAGATGTTCAGCGCTAAAATTACAGGTAGGGTGGATACAGACCATCTAACAGAATTTCTCATCTGTTATTGGATGCAAGTGAAGTCACCATTTCTGTGCCACCAGTGTCTCCCTTACCATATTAACACAACTTCTGCTTTGTATTGTGACACTGGCATTACTAACATCAACTATTTCCCCTTGATTGTCCAACACTAGAATATTTAGGTGTAATATTTTTGTTGTATCCAGAAAGTGCTGAACAACAACGACCTGGAGGATTGAGTGGAATAACAAGTTTAATCTCTCAAATGAAGTTCACATAAAATCTGAATCAAAACACTGTCAGACAAAACTGTTCACTGTGTCCCTGTCACAATCATACAGCACTGTCACTTAAGTCTGTATACGTCTGTCGTTACAAGTGGTGTGTCCAAACATTTCGCGAGATTGCAGCCTGCCTTCACACTGCCGTCCATAGTGGAGTGTGCACTTTTAATTGGTGCAGGGCCATAAGAGTGCATGGGCACTGTTGAGCCCATGGTGGCACAGCATGGCATGGTTGGCCGTAGTCGGTAGGTTGCTATTCTCAGTGTGCATGCTGGCTCTCGTTGCTGAGATTACTGCAGAAGTGGTTTAGGGGTGGTTGATGATACTACAATTTTACTATCTTGACCTGCAGACGAACAAAAGTACCCCTTGTACTTGGTTGTGATGCAGGGCTATATTTTTCATTCCTGTCAGCGCTTCTACCCAATCTCCTACTTCTACTTTCTCTCTGGTACCCAATAATTCCTTACATTTTGCCGTAAATGATGAGAACAACAAAATAATGAACAAGCTTCCTTATGATTTCATCACTGTGTCATGGACAAATCTGATAATTATGAATCAGACAACTGACAATTAGGAAATAATGCGCCATTATGCAACCAGAATCTCTATATAGCACCAAAAACGCAGAAAGATAAAACAATAATAATAAATATTGTTCCTCAAAATCCAAACATATGCTTAAAAACCAAGAATGAACTCAAAGAACACCTTAGAATGAATGTTTCCCTTAAGGGACACAAGAAATCCGAAACTTAATCAGCAAAGTGCTTATATTAATCACAAGTAGTAAATAGTGAATGCTACTAGAGGCAGACACTGTTAATCTCAACAGCCAAGATACAGGAACAATTAACATTTAAAAACATGGCAAAAATTTTGAAAGTCCAATACATTCCTCCAGACCTTAATAAAGTAAGAGAAATTTCCAAAATTATTACTGTCAATATATTTAGCACGCACAAGATGAATGAAAATGATTGTAAATTTCAGTGTAGAAGACACTGGGTTGGGGGGGGGGGGGGGGGAGGGGAGGCTGACCACTTTTGGTACGAAGTTAAGACTTCTAGTTTCCCTCCATAATTGTGTAACTAACAGTCAAACCTTGCTCTATCATTTCATTGTCACAGTACAACTTATTGCAGCAAGTCACATCAACCCCAACACTGTACTTCTTCGAAAAGATTCAGTCTGCAAGTCGATAAATCGTACACCACATAACCAAATGAACAATCAGCAGCATAAATATAATTCCAGTTAACTAGCAGAGAAACTATCTAACACAAACCCCAATAATAACATGTAATAAATTTAGAGAAATATCCCTTAACCTCAACTGAAGTAGTGTCAGTTTATAGATAGACTTCGAAATCGACATTAGATCTGCATACAACAATCCCATCAACAAACTCAATGATAAACATCCATGCCAAAAGAACAAAACAACAACACAGTGCAAAATTAAATTGATATGTACTTCACAAAGAAATTAAGTATAACACAATGTGAATAGAATTTTCACTAAGAGTGAACTGCCTCTCGAAAATCACCATTTTCAACCTTCCTATTTATTCGACATTACCACTGCAAAACTTTAATAAATTCATCAAACTGGGCAACATACCTAGAATTCCATGTGCACAAAGCAGCCACCAACCCCATGAATACTCACCAATATGGGAATGTGACTTCAGGGTAAGTGTAAGTAATTTTCAGTCTGCATTTGACATGTCCCAGAGATTAACACCGCTCTTAGTTCCCTCTGCAGGAAAAACACATGAAAAGTGTTAAATTTAAGTAATTCAGTAAAGACAAACGTTGAGTTGACATAAACAAACTTTCCCCCGTGACATTCCACAAAACAAGTTCAGAATTTTCAGCACAAAGTATTGAACATGAAACCCAAAGTCACCTAAATCAATACACACAATTTACTCATATACTACTCCTGTACCATTCCATGTCACTGACAAAGACAGAAAATTATTCGTCAAACAACTGCATGCAGTCCCTACACTACACTCCAATAGTACAATACAACTCATTTAAACAATTAACAAAACCTATAGATAAGCATGAAGAATTGAAATTCGCAGTGTAAGGAATTGTAAGGAAAATTTTAGTCACTTAAATGTTAGTCCCAGAAAGCCAGATGAAATATGAAATAAAATATATTAATCCACCCAGCTGTGAAGCTTCAAACCCCAGCGCTGTTACAGAAGTAATGCTGGATCACCAAACTTAATCTCAGAGTTAATATTTAACAATTTGCAGATAATCACAGATTGCATGAGCCATTACATAAACAGAAATATTAATTTGCGGCCAAAATCAATTATTAATTGCGTTAAATCACTATTAATCAATGCTTAACAAGCTTCCCAGTTAAGCATCAACATTGAATCACTACAAGGCATTAGTTAATTATACAACACTGAATAGAACTCACTGAATGTACATATTTTTGTACTATTATTTAATGAATGAAGCATGACTATAAATTAAATTAATTATAAGCATATTATCATAACAATGTAGGCAATAGAATTATCAACATGAACAATAGTCACTGCACTTAGCAAAAATTCTCTTGTAAAAGGAAACACATATCTTAAACTTCCTTTTACACTTGGAAATTAATTTAAAGTACCAGATTGCTTGCTTACACACAACATATTGATTAAAATATAGTTTTCATTGAAATTGTTCAAAATATTCCTCACAATTCCACAAAAATCTTCCCATTACCAAATTTAATGGAAATGAATAAGACAGACAGAACAACTTGATTCAGCCTCTGCAAGTAATAGAACATTACAGTAAAGAAATCTGCAGGGTGTATGATTTTCACAAACTGCCAGAAGCACATTCATAGCCATTTGAAGCTGTCATAGTTTGAAGTGTCCAAATATCTTCCAAAGTATATTTTGGAGGAATCAAAAGTGTATAACTATCTATAGCATGACGAATCCTAATAGAAGCATACTTGTGAAATTATGCACACAGGAATGAACGTTATTTATCCGAAGATTGTGAAGTGATATTTGAAATGTATACACTAACGGGATAAAACGTAAACAATATGCTAATTACAGAACTAGATCCCATCTGAATAATATATCCATTAGAAAATTCCAAACAAGGATGCTTGGGAGGGTTTAACACAAAATCATTACAAATGCTGCTGAATGAATAGCAAAAGGTTACAGGGAAAGATTCCCAAGAGGTGGAAGCCAGATCAAAGCCTTTCCACTTCATTACGATCTAACCTAAGAGTGTATAGCAGTTATGATCCCAGCATATAGGCCTAGACATTTTTGTATGAAATTTGTTTCATGAATGAACAATAATGCGATGTTTCAACTGTTAATGAAATATGAGGAAATGCGTGAACTTTCATATTGCAATGTAATATGTACCTGTAAAGGGACCTGAAATATGAGTTAAGTAATCTAATATTAACACCAACATTCTAAGCTTTTCTAATACAACCATTGTGTGTAATTGTGTCTCTTTTTATAGAAAAGGCGCATGCAATGCAGATGTGACTGTAATTTGTATGCTTTAATGCCTGTCTACAAAAAGTGTGAGTCACTGAACTATAAAGCCCCAATATATTCGTTGACTACACCATATGTCTTCAAGTTTCTGCTACTCGCTTCTTCCCTTAAATGGGTTGAGAATTATCTAGAAACCTAGCAAATAATTCATCTCTGAATACACATTATACTGTTATTAATTGTACTGAAGGAAGATTAGTTGTAGTAAATGAAGTTATGCGCTGTTGACTCTAACAAATAGCAAAAATGTAACGTTATTTTGGGAGGGAAAATATTTTATGACAAATACTAAACGAATTTCGACAATTATTCTAAATAGTTACAACATTCCATGGTTAGAAGATACAAATTCCTCAACTTGACCACATGGATATACTGTAACACATATTCATTAAGAGCAAAA
This sequence comes from Schistocerca piceifrons, assembly GCF_021461385.2. Classification (NCBI taxonomy): domain Eukaryota; kingdom Metazoa; phylum Arthropoda; class Insecta; order Orthoptera; family Acrididae; genus Schistocerca; species Schistocerca piceifrons. Next base: position 989,876,215 of record NC_060139.1, read on the forward strand.
ATTAATCCCATAAATGCTCAGAGCCCCCTTTTACTATTAATAAGTAAGTGAACCATACTATGAAAGGCACCTTAAAAACATGGATGTTTAAATGAAAGACTGGTTTTTTATTGGAACAGAGAGACGTAACACTGCACTCTTGGCTACACAATCCTATTCAAAAATGATGTAACACTAATTATACCAATGCAGAGCAAGCAAGCGACACTTTCACCAAAGCATTTTCAAGCTGCAGTTTAGAAAACCCCAGCTTCAAATCATTCATAATACGAAAGTCTGATCATTCATTAAGTCACCAGCAAACAGCACAATGTAAACGTCTCTCCGGCTCCGAGTATAGGAAGTAAGTCTGCGCACCCATCAGCTCAATCGAAACTTTGAGCCAAGCCACCTGATTGGTTGACAGTACTCTGCTTTCAAAGTGTCTCTTGCGGATACGCTGCATAACCGATGCTTAGACTGCAGTAATATGCATAAGCACTGACTAAGTAGTCCTTGCGTCCTATAAGAAACTCGCGGTCAGGGACTGACATATAATGCGAAGACTATCTAGAAGACTTATAAACTAACCCTTGGCAACTAATCAGATTTATTCTTCGTCGGGACGCTTTGCCGTGTATATCGCTCGATGGTGATGAATGTTCTCTTCCAGAATGCGATGTGACCATAGTGGAGCGATTTTATTCGGTGTTCTTAATAGCAACACTTAGTATGCCATGGCAACAGGGAAGATGGTTGTCCCTCAGTGCTACAAGTCAACAAATCACATCCGCAGCATGTTTCTGTATAATGCTCTTTCTCTCTTTCTCTCTCTCTCTCTTTTTCTCTCTCTCTCTGCACAGTGAAGCTTTCCCAGTATGCATCGTTCACACTGCAGCCAAATGTGCACTGCTATAAAACTTCTTGGTTGGCAGGTTAAAACAGTGTGCCGAATCTGGACGTGAGTTTGGAACCTTGCCATTTGTGGGCAATGCTGTAAACAACTAACTTATCTTTGCTCGATCCACATTCGCAATATTTGTCCTGCTAGTGCCTTTCTACTGATTTACAAACCTCACTCAGCTCGTAACCTTCCCTCTTTCTTTTCGGTTGTGGAAATGATCGTGCTAGCGTAAGCCCGGTCTAATCAGGCAATTAACGCAATCGTATCGGAAATAACAACTGACTGGTGGGGGTACAGAAAGTTACTTCTACGAACAACTTACTTTACCTTCCTGTTATATACTGTAACATGGATGTTTTCGAAACTTCTCATGACTATGATTTTTGTTGCTTGCTTGGTTTTTCGTATTTCGTTGTTGCAGTTGCATTTAATTTTGATTACTACTAATTCATGTAAAGAGAACTAACCTAATTGAAACCATGAAATTCTGTGATCTCTACTCACGTGAAAATATGTTATTCAGAAAAACGTTATTGTAACGTAATTTTCATTGTAAATGAAGAAGCTGATCATTTAGCCATTTAAGTAACGGTTGATTGCATCGTTTTCGAAATTATTACATTCGGTTTGGATGCAGAAGACAATGTGAACTCGATCCAGCTTCAACATCAAATGATTAAAAACGCAGTTTTCCGATCTCCAGTGGTTTCGTACGTTCATAGAAAAGATGACTAAATTTGACTAAAAGGGCTTCTAAGAAAGGAATCCAATCATCAGTGTGAAACTCAAGTCATCCGCTACTAAAGAGTGCCCATTACCATTTCCACAGTAAACCACTTGAGACTGTAACCAACTCTCACGACAAAATCGCACAATTCCAAAAGTACGACACAAGCAGACACCGTTCTTTATAGACGAGGCTCTGCAGTGTGAACTATCACGTACCGGAAAGCAATAGGATATTCCTCCAATTTTAATTAATCATCCTTCGAGCCACTCTAAAATCAAGTACGAATGCAGCTAAATGATACTCCTTGTGTGGTTTAGATCAACCTATCCTCTATTCTTATTCTCTACATCTACATCTACATAGACACTCCGCAAACCACCGTACGGCGTGTACCACCACAAGTCACTTCCTTTCCCGCTCCACTCAAAAACAGAGCGAGGTAAAAACGACTATTTAGACACCTCCATATGAGCTCTAATTTCTCGTATCTTATCTTTGGCGGCAGTAGAATCGCTCAGCAACCATCTACAAATGCCGGTTCTCTAAATTTTCTCAATAGTGTTGCTCGAAAACACCTTCACCTTCCCTCCAGATACTCCCGTTTGAATTCCCAAACTTCCCGTAGCACTTATATGTTGTTCGAACCTACCGGTAGCAATTCTAGAAGCCCGCCTATGAATTAATTCGATGTCTTCCTTGAAACCGACTTGTACGGATCGTAACCACTCTAGCAGTACTCAAGAACAGGTTTCACCAGCGTCGTATATGCGGTGACCTTTACGGATAAACCAAATTTACCTAAATTCTCCCAATATACCGAAGTCGACCTTTCGCCTTCCCTGCCACAGTCCACACATTTCATATCTCTTTGCAGTGTTACGCCCAGATATTTAAACGACTTCACTGTGTCAAACAAGACGCTACTAATGCTGTATCCGAATATTACGGGTTTGTTTATCCTACACATCCGCATTACCTTACGTTTTTCTACATTTAGAGCAAGCTGCCATTCGTCACACTACCTATAAATTTTGGTTAAGTCACTCAACTTCGACACCTTGCCGTACACCACAGCATCATCAGCAAACTCCATAAAAAATGTGTATGCATTACTAAACGACCAAAGTGCTGAAGTCATCGGTCCCTAGACTTACACACTACTTAAACTAACTTACGCTAAGAACAACACACACACCATGCCCGAGGGAGGACTCGAACCTCTGGCGGGAGGGGCCGCGCAATCCGTGTCATAGCACCTCAAACCGCATGGCCACTCCGCGCGGCGAACAACACCAGATTGCTGCCCACCATTTTTGCCAAATCATTTGTGTATGCAGAGAACAACAGCGGTCCTATTACACATCCCTGGGACATTCCTGAAATACACTTTAATGAACATTCGCCGTCGAGGACAACATAATGCGTTTTATAACTTAAAAAAGTCTTCGAACCACTTACATATCTGTCAAATTATTCCACACGCTCGTACCTTCTTTAACAGCCTCCGATGGGGCAGCCTACCAAATGCTTTCCTGAAATCTAGAAATATGGGATCCGCCCGTTGCCCTTCATCCATGGTTCTCAGTATATCATGTGAGAAAAGAACAAACTGAGCTATGCTTTGTAAAACAAAGCTTATGCATCGACATAGCTTCTCGGTCTCAAGAAAATTTATTGTATTCGAACTGAAAATTTAGCTTAGCTGATATGATCTTAGTCATATTTGGTGACTTCACTCTTTCGTAAAAGTACCCAACTTCACTTATGATCGAAACTCTATGAAATAATAGTTAAATATAGTCCCGAAAACGGGAGTTGTCGCTGCTCTAGTAGGACTTCAAAGAACTCCAGTGACGCTACGCCCATTCTAAAACGCTAAGAAAGAATTTACAAACGACAAAAGAATGTGGTTTTTAGCACTTTTAACAAGAGTTCAGTTCTTGCTGATTTATGTCGCTGCATCTTCAGACGGTCAGTGTCTCGACTTCAGGTGATGATTTTCCTCTCAGGAAATTCCGTTCTATTGTTGCACATCCGCTTCTGCATTCGCGCCGCATCTCTCTTCTCTTATAAATCTACAACATATGTTTATTTTTACAACGTTTTGCGTAAACACATGATTAAATTAGCACAAATGAATCAGTGCATTATCCGTTATTAGGGCTACTAACATTGTTCGGATGAAACATTTACGAGTTATAATAGTAATGCAATTAACATCTTCAACTTTTGTGGTCCTGTCCTCCTCAGTTGCGCGCAATACTACGGTATATTGATAATTTTCACTTATGGATCAGTTGCTGTCAGACGGTCCATAAGTGAAAATTATCAATATACCGTAGTAATGCAATTGTTTGCAAAGGGCATCTGCGCATTTGATATTCAACGGTACTGCTTTTAAGGTTAGCTTAACTAATTTTTGGTGAGTAAGCTGTACGTTTTTATCTCAAGGTAAGTAAATTTTATCATTTTTCCTGCGGGTACGGCACGCACCAAAGGTGGCCTAGCAAATTTTAATTTTCCTGCTAAGGATACAGTGGGTCGGCGGGCGACCATTACACCTTGTCAGTCAACAACTGCAATATCTAACTGCCTGTAACAGCAATGTAAGTAGGTCCGGAACACCACAATATTTGTTCAAAATCAATATGCAAAACTAGCCTTTTATCGCGCCTCATAGTGCAACCACTTTATTGACATTAGGCAGATTGGTACACTGGTTAATCCATGTCCAGTTTCAAATGTTATTTTTTTTTAAACCAGCCAACCCACAAACAATTTATTCCGACTATATAGTTACTATTCTCTGGTAATGTTTATGCAGAGATACGTCAGAAGATACAACTAAAAATGTTGCCAAACCGGTAATGCCAATCTACAAGGACTTCAATAAATAAAGCTATGGTGGATTAACGAACTTTAATTCAGCTGTATGTTCATTACTTTTACCGATTTTAACATTAGGATATTAATGATTGAAAATTCCGTAAACGAGGGTTCCCCCTCTACTATTCCAGTTTCGTGTCTGCGTTTTCGCCGCCTCTCCCATCTGTTACAAATCTACAATATATGTTTATTTTTTAGTGTTTTGATTTTGAGACATAAATACATGAACTTGATGAAACTAGCACCATATTAATCAGTTACCAATGATCTGTAATTGAAGTCGTACAACGGTGTTTTCTTGTGACAGCGCTCGCCCTACTTTGGACCGTCACAGTATTTACAGATTTCTGTTAAGTCGCGAGGAGCCACCAACGTGTCAATGATGTGACCCACAGCTGTCGATACAACATCATTGTATTCACTTAAAACTTCCGGGCTGATAGGCCGTGGTCGAAGTATAAAACTGTCTCCTGACGTTTCGTCTCCGACTGCGGGAGACATCCTCGGAGGTAAAGCGGCGAACATTGTATGATCAACATCATTGTATGTTTATACTGAGTTTTTTTTTATATGACAACCTTTGGGCACACTTGTTTCTCTGACAGGACCTGTCCTGTATTTTGAAGAAGAGGCGAGTATGCGTTCGCATTTGTAGGTTTTGTGTGATGTCAGGACTCCTTCCCAAAACCTTAGGTGTGAGAAGTGTCGCAGAGTTGCTTCGTCATGCATTATTTCTATGTAGTCATCCAGCCACAATAATCTGGGCCATTTTCCTTGTATCTGTACTGGAGATTTTCGTTAACATTATATAGATAATCTGCTATACTGTATCTGCATTTTATTACTGGTCTTATATCAATCTCAAAATGCCATCATTGAATTTTACTCGTAAATTCCAACGTGCTGACATGATCCGGCTTTGAGAAGTACTGTTATTTTTAATAGAATTTCATCGTCTCTCGTTTAGTGCTCTTAAACGCTAATCATCATCATCGTCATCGTCGTGTGTTCTTTTCTGCATAGATTTGGTCGAATAAGTAGAACTGACGAAAACGAGAGCAGTTGTACATACAATGAATAAGTTTGATCTCCTCCGTAGTATGGATTACCGACTAAATGCCCTCATGCTTTTGTATTCCCATCCTTTTAGCAGGACGTCTCTGGGACGACGGCCGTTTACTATCTTGACGAAAAATAAAAACACCTACAGCCGTACTTACGATTTTATTTTATTTTGTCGCTACCAGTTTCGACGCTTCATAGCGCCATCTTCGGCTGTTTAGATGCGGTACAGGTGGATACGATCCCCATGCATAACCCATCAGTTGCCAGCCTTACTGGATTCGCAGATAATATGAAACTCTCGCGTCAGCATTCCAACCATCAACTGTTGACAGTTGCATGGGGATCGTATCCACCTGTACCGCATCAAAACAGCCTGAAGATGACGCAATGAAGCGTCGAGACTGGTAGCCGCAAAATAAAACAAAATCATAAGGACGGCTGTAGGTGTTTTTATTTTTTGTCAAATGCCCTCTAGGTTTTCCCCGTAATTTGATAAGAGTCAGCCGTCGTCCTCTGCTGTGATGAAGTACGAATAAAGCTGATGTTTGCAGTTTACCTACTGACAGAATCATAAACGCTCCCTAATTACCACTATGTCAGCCACATGTACAGGCTGATCCTGTGACAATGGCACTAACATTTCTGGATAGTGGAAAAGGGCAAATGTATCAATCTGAGGTAGGGACCCTGATCAGTAAGCTACTAAATTGCATATTATAGGCGAAATTCGTTCTGATACCTCTGACAATGGAATATATGCAAGGTACTTTTGTTGCTAAGACTGTTGCGTAAGCAACTTTCAGAGGTGGTAGTATGGACCGAAACAAAGTAATCGTCTAGTAAACATGTGCTCCAAAATGCGTAACTTAAAGAATTTGAGTAATTGTTCACCGTCGATACCGCGACACACATCTCTGCTATTGCAAGCCCTTTGGTTTCTCTATTTTTAGAACAGGTAATAGCGACCAAAATAAGAAAAAAAACGCCCAGTATATACGGGGTCTTAAACGCACACCTTAAGAGCTGTAGGTACCTTTTCAATAAAGTACTCCCCACTTTGGAGCCATTGTTTGTCCTATGTGTGTATCTTGTTTTGGCCTCCTCCAAAAATATGGAAACAAAAGAGCTTGTAGAAGAAGAGATGTGTTGTACTGTACTGATGATGAACAAGTGCTCGTAGAGAGGTATTAGAACTATTTTTGCTCGTAAATTTCGACTCAGTTGTTTCCAGGCCAGGGTCGCTTACCTCAAAGTGGTACATATACACTTCTCCATCATCCCTGAAAATTTGTAACATCATCACAGAATTATCATGAATTCGGTAAAATGCTATAATTGCCGTAATTGTCTAAATTCCAGAGATACATATGATAGACCCTATCTTCATCGGTTGTGTGTGTTTCCACTACAGTAACTGTAACTGTTCCGCGAAACGCATTATTGCTTCATTTGTTGCAACAAAGTGATGGGTTGCAAAGTATATGTGTGCAGCGGACAATACCTGTCTCCTATTAGCTGGTTAAAAAATAAAGTAGAACATTGCATAATTGTTTTAATTGAAAACCCCACACCTTAATGTAATTACTTATGATAGCGCACACAGCCTTAGATTGCTTAGGTACTGACAGGAGCGGGAGGATTCTCCGTGATATTCGACAGTGATCAGGAATATCTAAGTCAGTGTAATAAACAATGGAAACTCGAGCTAGAAATATCAACAAAGTAGGAAAAGACAGATTGCTACTTACCGTAAAGAGAACACGACAAGCTGCATAATTAAAAGACACTTCTGTATTCACACAAACAAGCAAGCACACCTCACGTACACACGACCGCCAGCACCAGTATTCGAGCCAGAATGCCCAAGACGCTGGAATTGGCGGTCGTGTGTGCTTGAGGCGTCCTTGTTTATGTGTGTGTATGGTGCGTGTGTCTCATTTACTGATGAAGGCTGTGGTCTAAAGCTTTATGTAAGTGTCTTTTAATTAAGCCTGTCTGTAATAAGTAGTGTCCTCTTTACGGTAAGTAGCAATCTACACTCCTGGAAATTGAAATAAGAACACCGTGAATTCATTGTCCCAGGAAGGGGAAACTTTATTGACACATTCCTGGGGTCAGATACATCACATGATCACACTGACAGAACCACAGGCACATAGACACAGGCAACAGAGCATGCACAATGTCGGCACTAGTACAGTGTATATCCACCTTTCGCAGCAATGCAGGCTGCTATTCTCCCATGGAGACGATCATAGAGATGCTGGATGTAGTCCTGTGGAACGGCTTGCCATGCCATTTCCACCTGGCGCCTCAGCTGGACCAGTGTTCGTGCTGGACGTGCAGACCGCGTGAGACGACGCTTCATCCAGTCCCAAACATGCTCAATGGGGGACAGATCCGGAGATCTTGCTGGCCAGGGTAGTTGACTTACACCTTCTAGAGCACGTTGGGTGGCACGGGATACATGCGGACGTGCATTGTCCTGTTGGAACAGCAAGTTCCCTTGCCAGTCTAGGAATGGTAGAACGATGGGTTCGATGACGGTTTGGATGTACCGTGCACTATTCAGTGTCCCCTCGACGATCACCAGTGGTGTAGGAGATCGCTCCCCACACCATGATGCCGGGTGTTGGCCCTGTGTGCCTCGGTCGTATGCAGTCCTGATTGTGGCGCTCACCTGCACGGCGCCAAACACGCATACGACCATCATTGGCACCAAGGCAGAAGCGACTCTCATCGCTGAAGACGACACGTCTCCATTCGTCCCTCCATTCACGCCTGTCGCGACACCACTGGAGGCGGGCTGCACGATGTTGGGGCGTGAGCGGAAGACGGCCTAACGGTGTGCGGGACCGTAGCCCAGCTTCATGGAGACGGTTGCGAATGGTCCTCGCCGATACCCCAGGAGCAACAGTGTCCCTAATTTGCTGGGAAGTGGCGGTGCGGTCCCCTACGGCACTGCGTAGGATCCTACGGTCTTGGCGTGCATCCGTGCGTCGCTTCGGTCCGGTCCCAGGTCGACAGGCACGTGCACCTTCCGCCGACCACTGGCGACAACATCGATGTACTGTGGAGACCTCACGCCCCACGTGTTGAGCAATTCGGCGGTACGTCCACCCGGCCTCCCGCGTGCCCACTATACTCCCTCGCTCAAAGTCCTTCAACTGCACATACGGTTCACGTCCACGTTGTCGCGGCATGCTACCAGTGTTAAAGACTGCGATGGAGCTCCGTATGCCACGGCAAACTGGCTGACACTGACGGCGGCGGTGCACAAATGCTGCGCAGCTAGCGCCATTCGACGGCCAACACCGCGGTTCCTGGTGTGTCCGCTGTGCCGTGCGTGTGATCATTGCTTGTACAGCCCTCTCGCAGTGTCCGGAGCAAGTATGGTGGGTCTGACACACCGGTGTCAATGTGTTCTTTTTTCCATTTCCAGGAGTGTATCTTTTCCTACATTGTTAAGCCTGTGTACGTATTAGTGTGGTCTCCTCTACCGCTAACTAACCGTATAACCTACAGCGCTGTTAAACTTGACGCCTGTACGATTGTTAAGTGACGTAGCAGTGCTCTCTATGTTGTTTACCGCCGGGCGCTGTTACTTCAATTGTTTAAGTGGTGGTGGGGCGTGGTGCGTCATCTCACAGACCCTTGAGTCCATTTGAGCTACTGAAGATGAGCGCCGTACAATTGTAAATGGCGCAGCAGAGATTTCTAAATTGTTCTGTGTCAAGGCACTTGTTTAAATAGAATAATGGTAGTCACGGGGGCCGCTACTGCAACCTCAGGCATTATTACAGTAGCCAAACCGCGCTGGTAACCATAACGGTATTTTACTTAATTTGCTTAAATGAAGGTGGTGAGGAACGCACGGCGGCAGCCACTGTGGCGGAAGTGATGGCAATGGTCAGAGAAGCGGTTTGAAGCGCTACCTATTTTTAAGGTTCTACGTCTTTTATGGGAACACAAGCTTAATTGAAGATGGAGGGTCCAGAAATGTGATTTAATACACCTTGCAGTTCACTGCGAAAGAGATAGTTAACATTCGTTTATTATTTTTTACCTCAAAGTCGGCCACTTCCTCTGTTTCCGTATCAGACCATTGAGCAAATTCACCTGCAGAACCAGTATCTTTGACTCCTGTTAGTCCTTTTGACAAATTCCCACCACCCATAACTGCAAAGAAAACAAGCAAAAGAGGTTGGAAATCTACAAAAGCTTATTTGATTACAGGACCATCTTACAAGGAAGAGCTCACAAGTTCCTTGGGCATTTCACTGAAGCGAAGACACAGCTAACTTTTGCTGCTAAAAATAAAAAATTGAAGCAGATTAAGAAATAAATACGGCATGAAAAAAAAATCTACGGAAGGAAAAGAAAGTAGACTTATCTTCGTCTGACGAATTATCTAATGAGGATGTGCCTACCATAGACGACGAGGAAAGTGATTTCCAGCCTCCTGAAGACCGCACGTCTTCTCGGACAGATGTGTGATGCGCATTCTGCTACAGCCCATTTTCAGCGGATGCCAACGGAGAAATTTGGATTCAGTGAATCCAGTGCCGCATGTGGGCCCCTACTGAATGTGCAGGGATGGACAATGGAGTTTATATTTGTGATTATTTGCAGATTAGCTTGCATTTGTTTTTAAAGAGTTTTTCCTTCATGTTCCAGGTAGCGCATATCTGGACACAAGAAAAAAATCGGCGTTTTGTATTAGTTTTTTAAATAAATAATTTAAAATAAGAAGGATGTTTTCGATTCTTTACTCCCCCATAACTTTGAAGGTCACATGTTTTTGTACCATTCCAGGGCTTCTTCAATAATTTAATCATCAACAGGAAAACGTTACTGTGTAAAAATCTTAGCTAGTCAAATATGTGGACCTTCTCCTCTGCTGCAAAATAAGTGATCGAAATTCGCGGAAAACAAATGACATTCTGTTCCCAAACGTAATGTCTCTCACTTTCGTCATATGATATACTGAAATGCATGGATCAAGGCAGTCCAGCTGGTGCAGTACTTCTCGAAATCAAAAAATCATTTGACTGAGTACCACATCTACGTTTATTATCAGAAGTACGATCCTGTGGGCCATCAACCTTAATTTCTGACTGGATTGAATTTTATTTTGTTAAGGAGGAAGCGTCATGTTACGTTACATGTAGAATCATCAGCAGATGTGAATTAACTTCCGGTGTACCCCGTTAAAAATGTTGAAACCCTTGTTTTTGATGATGTGTATTAATAACCTTGCAGATATTAACACTAACGTCAGTGTTTTCGCAGGTGATGAAGGTATCTATAACGAAGGGCTGTTTGCAAAAACCTGCAAGAGCTTTCATTCAGATCTTGATAAGATTTGAAAGTGGTGCAGACATTGGTATCTTGCTTTAAAGGTTCAAAAATATAAAATTGTGCACATCACAAAACGAAGAAATGCAGTATACTATGACTACAGTATCAAAATGTCACAGAATCGGCCGCTCATACAAATACCGGGCTATAACAGTTTGTAGGGATACGAAAAAGAAGGATCATGCAGGCTCATTTGTAGCTAAAGCGCATGGTAGATTTCAGTTAATTGGTAGAATATTAGGGAAATCCAATATTTTACAGTGGAGTTTGCTTACAAATCACTCGTGTGACCCATCCCATTATAGTATGCAGGTGTGTTGGACCTGTACCAAATAAGATTAGTAGGGGATATTGACTGATTTCAGAGGACGGTAGCCCAGACAGTCACAGGTTTGTTTGTGCCATGGGACAGAGTCACAGAGTTGCTGAAGAGACTGAAATGACAAACATCCCGAGAAAGCCTACTTTCAAAGTTTCAAGAAACGGCTTTGAATGATGAGTCTAGGAATATATTATAACCCCGCACACACCGCTCCCGTAGGGATCATGAAGGCAATGTTAGATTAATTATAGCGCTCACAAAGTGATTTAAACAGATATTCTTCCCGCACTCCATACGTCAATAAATCGAGAAGAAGCCCTAATAACTGATAGAATGGGAAGTATCCTCGGTCAAGCACTTCACAGTTGTTTGCAGAATATGGATGGAGATTTAGATGTCAAATTTTAGAGAGTTAAACATGACGGGTTCGAAAACAGAAATCTCCATCTCCACCACCTATGATAAGTGGCCATCTCGGATTTGGGGTAGGGCGAGGAGTGGGGAATTCGTGTCGTGGGTCTGGAGGGAGAGATGGGGTTGTAATGAGAATGTGACTTTTGGGCTGTCGTTGTTTCGGCATAGACTCACTGCATATACACTGATGGAAAAAAGAATCGTAACACCAACAAGTAGTCCTGCAACATATACGATGGCTGGAAGCCAAGTTTGTACATCTGCAGGATTACTTTTATTAAAATTTCATTACAGTCGCATAAGAGTGGCGGTAGTAGCACCCCTATGATGATGAAAACCAGGTTAGCTTTAAATATACAGTGTAACGGTCGTGAGCGTTAGCTATCTTCGAAAATAGTGAGTTGATGTTAGTCAAGAATGCGTTTAACGCGACGAAGATGCCATTATCAACACCTCACTGAGTTAAGCATTAACCATTTCTGTACTGACCGACCAAGTGGAAGAGGCGTGCCGCGCGGAGTGGCCGCGTGGTTAGAGGCGCTATGTTACTGATTGCGGGGTCCCTCCTGCCGGAGGTTCGCGTCCTCCCTTGGGCATGGGTGTATGTGTTGTCCCTAGCGTAAGTTAGTTTAAGTAGTGTATAAGTCTAGGGACCCATGACCTCAGCAGTTAGGTCCCTTAGAAATTCGCACATTTTTGAACATTTTGCGACAGTCGTGGAACTCCATCCCACACAATGACATCCGTCGGGTGTACAACGCAATGCATTCAACATTCTGCCGATTATACCTGTTGTTAGTGTACCAGCATTTCACATTTGCAATGTCTTACATTAACCTGTGATCTTGCAATGTTAATCGCTAAATATCTGTCAAATATCAATTCCAGAAATTTCATCACCCTACATTAATTATTTTCTGATGTTGCGATTTTTTCCGTCAGTGTATAACACAAAATATTTGCGATCACAACATAGTAAGAATATACGGCAGGCTACAGATCAACGGAAAGGATGTTCATTTTACTATCATACAATGTAACGCGCAGAGCTTTAGGCACTACTGGAACAACTTGATTGCTACCACTAGCGAATAGCGTGCCAGAATAGCAGTAATTTCTGAAACTTGGTTAACTGACAATGTGCAGCCAAAGGAAAAGCGTTTCCAAATTTTTGGAAAGGACAGAGATGACACATACGGGAGAGTTGCGGTTGTGGTGGAAAAACATTGTCTGTTCTCGTCGTGGTATATAGGCAAATAATACTTTTATAGATATTTTGTCGCTCGATATAAGACATTTTGAATAATGCAACTATATCAGGCGTAGAAGTATGAAACCGGAATTTCCCTGTAGATGGTGTTAGCCGTCAGTGAAGGGCCCATGAGACCGCGTCTGCAGCGCCATCTCCTTCCTGTAAGGGCTGACGACGACTATCAACACACAGTAACCCAAGTTCCATACATCGGTAGCTGTTTCAAACCAGTAAACATGTCGAATTTTATGCCTACGAACTACGATTTCCGAAAAGCATTGGTTTTCTTATATTATTTGAAGAAAACTGCTCCAGAATCGCATCGAATGCTTGGCGAAGCTTTCGGCGAACATGCTCTTGGGAAAACAGTGTTTCGAGTGGTCTAAAAATTCAAAAGTGGTGATTCGGGAGAAACGACGATCGCAGGAAACCACCGAAAAAAGTTCGAAGACAACGAATTGCAGGCCTTATTGGAAGGAAATGATACTCAGACTCAACAGGAACTCAACAGGAACAATTGAGTGTGAGGCGAAAAGCCATTTCTCTTCGGTTGAAAGCTATGAGAAAGGTGCAGAAGTGGGAAAATGGGTCCCGCATAAACTGAATGAAAGTCAACAAGCAAATCGAAAGAGCACTTGTGACATGCTGCTCGCCAGATACAAAATAGAGTCGTTTCTCTATCGAATAGTGACAGGTGTTGAAAATGGATATATTTTGAGAATCCTAAACGTCGTAAATCATGGGTGAATCCAGACAAACCATCGACATCCACTGCAAGACCAAATCGCTTTGGAGAAGAGACCATGCTCTGTATTTGGTGGGATCAGAAAGGTGTCGTCTATTAGGAGCTGCTAAAATCTGGTGAAACCGTTACCACCGATCGCTAGCAACAGAAAATGATCGACTTAAATCGAGCATTATGTGAAAAACGACCGGAAAGGGGAAAAATCGCAACATAAAGTCATATAGCTCCATCATAACGCCCCATCATACACAGCAAAACGGGTCAGGGAAACGATCGTTGCGTTCAGTTCGGAGATACTAGGGCACCCGGGTTATTCTCCAGACTTGGCTCCGTCTGATTATTTTCTATTTGCATCCCTGGAAAATGCACTCTCTGAACAACGCTGCAATTCGAATGGAAATGTACGTAAATTGTTCGCTGATTGGTTAGCTTCAAAAGAAGAACTGTTATTATGGCGTGGCATCATAGCCTGCCGGACAGGTGGGAGAAATGTGTAAATAGCAAAGGAGATTGTTTTGAATTAAATATTGTTTATCAGTTTCAAAGAACAGACGTGTAATTATTGGAACCAAATTCGGGTTTCATACTTCTGCACCTGATATACTGTCCTGTTTAAACCCAAGTTTCTGCAGCCACATGGTTACGGATATTCTGCCAGCTACCGAAGAATTGCGTGCACAGTTGCTTGCAGGACTACTAGTTAAGTATCTCAGTGATAATGAACTAGCGAGCTGTGTCGCCAAATCCGATCTGGTTTTACTACACAATAAACAATCAGCCAGGTTAGCGACAACGACCATACTCGACAGGTGTTACACAGGAACCGTCCGAATCAACATTAAAATGCCTATGGGGACCTATCACTAACTTTCCAGGCTATGCCCACAATCTTCGTGGTGGCACTTACAACTTGTTCTAATGGTTCAAATAGCTGTAACCACTATGGGTCTTAACATCTGAGGTTATCAGTCCCCGAGACTCAGAAGTACGTAAACCTAACTAACCTAAGGACACATCCATGCCCGAGGCAGGATTCGAACCTGCGACCGTAGCAACAGCGCGGTTCCGGACTGAAGCGCCTAGAACCGCTCGATCACAGCGGCCGGCTTACAACTTGTCGTCAAGGATACACATAGGATGATGGAATAAACTGTAAGTATATTAACTGGCCTGGGTATCAAGTAACATTAAACGAGATTTTTAATGCTTATACACCCAACAATAAAGTTAATTTGAGAATGAAAACATCCTTAAAATACAGCTATGTACAAATCGGCTAGTACCAAATATCACATCGGAGATCGTGCTGGAATGCAGTGTGTTCTCCTGTGATTGCCAAAAGATGGCCTCCAACCAAGATATTTAAATGAATCCTACCTATAATAATTTGTAGACATTAAAAAGAAAATGGCTGATTCTAAAAAGATCTCACGCAATACAGAAAGAAAGGGTGGACTGAATTTTGTTCCGTACGTGGACTAGATATATTATATGACTCTAGTCAGATCTGGGTAAATAAATAAATAAAATAAAAAAATCTAGCATCAATGAATTCCATACGTGATTGCGCCACAGTGAGAAGGATCGGCCCTGATTCCGTCGGTTGATTTACTAAGTACGGCTTTATATACTCTTTTGTTTAGATAAGATATTATCCTTTGTTGGGCTATACGATCAGGTCCACAAAACCTCTGCTTGCCTAAGAGAATACTGTGATTCACACAGTCAAATTCCTTAGACAGGTCACAGAAAATACCAACTGCTGCTACTTTGTTATTTAATTCTTGTGAAATTTGGTGACTGAATGTGTAAATGGGGTTCTCAGTAGAGCAACTCTGCTGGAATCCAAACTGTGTTGTACTGAAGATATTATAGTTGCTCTGGCGGGGTACTGTTCTAGAATACACCGCTTTCTTAAAATTTTTGGGAAAATGATGTCAGTAATGGAACAGGTTGATAGTTATTGACATCTCACCTCTCACATCTCTTATGGAGGGATTTAGTAATGGGATATTTCATTCTCTCTGGAATAATGCCTTGAACTAATGATGTGTTACGTATTTCCGATGAGACAGGGCATATTATATTGGAAGAAATGATTACAGCTCTGTTGGAAACACCATCAAATCCAGATGAGCTTTTATTTTTAAAATATATTTAATTTTCTTGATTTCAGAGGGAGAGGTTTGTGATACATTTATATGATGTAATTTTATGAGAGCTGATTTTTTAACATACTGCCCTGATTCTTCTCTCGAACTGTTTGCCTCCATATTTTCTACTGCATCTAAGACTTAATTATTAAACACGTTTGCAACCTATGCCCCATAATTTTTAGATTTCCATTTACTCAGTTGTGATGCTGTCCTTTTCTTTGATATGTGGTCCTGTCTCTCGCTTCACTGCATTCCATACGCTGAATCGTTGTGGGAATTACTGATTTCTGGAATAAAGAGCACATTGTTGATTTTTTAAAACCTTTTCTTAGAATTTCGAATTGTGGCGTGAAATTACTGCAGGATCTCTACTATAGCACAAATATTTCGCGAAAACTGGGATGGGAATACAGGAAACGTAAAGGAGCAGGGAGGAATCAAAGGACGCTTTTCAATGGTGCAGAACGTCGAGGGCGTCACTAAGTGGAATCGACTTTAGCTAATGGACTAACTGACGACTTCCTGCTGTCGAACTGAGCTAATGCGTCACGCACAAGGCAGCGATTCGCGAACCCTAATGGCAGGGGCAGACGCCTTTGCAGGGCTCACTTCAGACGGTGGGCAGTTGACAAGTATCCTCTCACTGGCGTGGACCGTCTGCAGCAGGTACGTACTCGGTTTCTTATAAGCGAGTCTCGATTCACTCCGAAAACTTGCCTAAAGCAGTTTACGATTGAGCGAATTCTATACCTCCTCGCCGACTGTGATTCATTCTGTCTGGGATCATGAGGTAGATCGGAGACACTGGTTCGAGGCTACGTGGCGTGTTTGCTCAACACACTGCGTAACAGTGAAATCACACATAGTTGAAAGACTCCATGGTCTGCACTATTTATATGTACACTCGCCATCGCCTTATCAGAGAACGGTGTCATATAATAGCAGGACACCGTTTCACTTCTTGTAAACTGTCTCACAGAAAATACTGCCCGGAAACGAGCTTTACCAAAAACAAATGTGCAGCACACTCTGCAGCAAAACATGTTAAGCATTATCAGGAGTAATGAATGAATCATTTTGTTCGCATCAAAAAACTGTTAGTGAATTAGTGAAATTATCCTGTTTGTAACCAAATCTTTCTCTACTCCAAGTTGGGTTTATGGATTACCTTTCGCATTCTAGCTACGTCCAGTCTTGCCTAATGCGTGTTTCCGTTTTTCCCCATATTTTGTTATTAGTCACTCAGGATGACTAATTTTAAAATTCCGGTGTCAGTCACAAAAAAATCATCAAAAATTTGATATGTGTATTTACAGTTTACGGCGAAGGTGTTATGCATAGAAGGAGCCTGTTTAAGTGGTGTAGGGAGTTTAATGGAGGCAGAACAAATGTTCACGACAAACACAAGGGTGGACGACGAGTGACGAGATGGTGCAGAAAATCGAGGAAGCTCTTTGTGAACGCCGCCCATTGACAGTGAATGAGATCTCTGCGAGTTTTCCACAACTCTCTAGAGTCATCTTATACGAGGCACTCACAGAAAGGCTGGGATACAGGAAACTGTGCGCAAGACGAGTCCCAAAACAGCTGACAAAGCAGCCAAAGAAAAATCAGGTCAATAAGGCCCGCGATTTTCTCAAGCGACGTGGATTGGAAAGTGAGGTTTTTCTGAGCCCTATTGTGAATGGGTACGAAAGGTGGGAGGCTCATATCTGGCCTGAGATTGAAACGCAGAAGTCACAAAGGCGTCACGCAAATTCGCCGTTTGCCAAAAAATTCCAAAACCACAATTTCGGCCAAAAATATCACAGCCTCACTATTTAGGAACCGAAAAGGCATCCTATTAATTGAATTTCTGTCATAAAGAAAATTAAATGGAGCGTTCGAAACAAAAGGGGCGGAATGCTGACGAGAGTATTCTTCTTGCACGAAAATGCCGATCCTCACACAAACTTAGCTACCAAGGCGTTCTTGGACTCATTCGGCTGGGATATTTCGAAGCATCTCCCGATTCCCCTGACTTTGCGTCTTCAGATTTTGATCGTTTCACCTACCTGAAGGCACACATGCGCGGAATTTGAGTTACAACCGACGAGCAGGTGTACAGATAGGTTTTGAATTCCTTCTTCGAGGAAGGCATAAAAGAGTGCAACGGTTCACCACAAGCGTCGAACGTGATGGCGATTACGTAGAAATATAGTAAACAAGTGTATGAACAGAACCCAACATTTTTCCAAATACATTTTTCTAAAAACAAAATATAAAAATACACATCTACCTTCTGAACATGCTTCCTAATATTCCGCTACGTTTGCCAAGAGCAGCACCATGAAAATTCTAGGTTTATAATTTAAATTTCAAGACTTCAGAGAAACGACGGCAGATGAACTAACTCCTGGTGTCACCTCTGGTGCAGGTGTGTTTGCTAATGGAATACGGATGAAGAATGTCCAACACTGCAAACCTAGATGCTAAGCCCCAAATGTGCCTGAACGCATTCCCTCCGAAAAGCTACTGGATCTGCAGCAGTTGGACTACTGAGACTCAGGTCGCTATAATCCAGTAAACTCAGCTACTGATTTAATAAATATGACGGAACCGGTATGATAATCTCGAAGAGATTGGCGCTGGTAACTGGGTCAAAGCTTTTGACCTCACATAATCAATAAAAGTACGCAGCATAGAAAAGGAGTTCGCTAACTACTAAATTAAAATCTTGGCCCAAGTGAATCCAAAATTTATTCCAGTCATATTCAGTGTGCATAGGTCAGTCAGTGACATTACTTTTTAGTTCAGCAAATGATGAAAAAATCATCTAATAAGAACAGGTTATTGAGGTACACCAACATTAATTAACTTGGCAAACGTTTGTGAAACGGAAATGGAGCTCAAAGACAATCAAAGCCCTATAGTATTCGTTGTATGAAACATAGCCTCAGTAGACATGCTGTGATAGTAAAATTGTACCAAATTGAAGCACACTTAACAGCTGTTGCCACTCAATATTCTCACCATAATTGTTGTGTCGAAGTGTACACTGTTGAGGGTGTACTTAGCTGCCACTCGAACTTGTCAGACAATGGCCAGGCTTGTTGCTGCATTACGCCCTCCCACATCACCGAGAGAAAAGTCAGCTGTAAGTCTCGAATCGAAGTGAACTGCAGTAAGCCTGACAAAGAAGAGGTGTCTAAAAACTGCATCTGCTGCCCCTGCTCTGCACCGGGTCCGTGCCAAGAAATATCATTCACCAATGAAAAGATTCTGCACAGCACTGGCCAATTGCACAACTGTTCAGTCGCTGTTATTCTCCCACCAAAGCACTGTGTAGAAGGCGTTCTCCTAACAACCGACTTTCCACGTACAGTCGGAAGTTCGAGTCCTCCCTCGGGCATGGGTGTGTATGTTGTCCATAGCGTAAGTTAGTTTAAGTTAGACTAAGTAGTGTGTAACCCTAGGGACCGATGGCATCACATGTTTGGTCCCACAAGACCTTACCACCATTACCACCACAAAATCCACGTACAGTATTTCAAAAACATTCTGAGCCTCTAACCTACAACATTTATTCTCTTTTTAGCCCAACAATGTGCGGGTTCCCCACGTGCAGCTTTTAGAAATACGGCTCCAAACATGCCACTCTCAACAGACCTTTAAGAGTGGTCACGGAGTTGCGTTCTAGCACGTCGGTGGAAGTATCTCTCACCCCACCAGTGCTTGGGGTCAGGTAGACCCAATGTGCTTCCACATGTTGCCAGTAGAGAGAGAGAGAGAGAGAGAGAGAGAGAGAGAGAGAGAGAGAGCGAGAGAGAGATATCCCCTCACCCCTCTGCCGACCAAGAAGTCACCAGACTGTGCGCAATGCCAACAATTCATGGCTTTGGCGTACCTGGACCTATTTTTAAAAGTGGCCATTTATTTGCTACTGGCGAGTCTCCATCGTTTATCAATGTTTGTCTTATGCATTGAATTCTCCCTTTCTCTCTTGCTATTTGTTTTTCTTCTTTTTTAGTCGTAATTCTTCAGACTGCTTCAGACCAGTTTGATGCGGCTGGCCACCAATTCCTCTCCTCTGCCAATATTTTCATCTGAGAGTAGCACTTGCAACCTACGTGCTACGATTATTTGCTGGATATATTCCAATCTCTGTCTTCCTTTACTGTTTTTGCCGTGTACAGGTCTCTCTACTACCACGGAAGCTATTCCCTGGTGTCCTGTTTCATCAAGCAAGTCCTCCCTCTTATGGAGGTCTTCAATGCACTCTTTCCGCCTTTCCGCTCTCTCCTCTGCATATAGCAGTGGAATTCCCATTGAACTCGAGCAATTAAACAGACAACCGACTCGTGGAGATAACATATTGGACCTACTGATAACAAACAGACCCGAACTTTTCGAATCTGTATGTACAGAACAGGGAATCAGTGATCATAAGGCCGTTGCAGCATCCCTGAATATGGAAGTTAATAGGAATATAAAAAAAGGGAGGAAGGTTTATCTGTTTAGCAAGAGTAATAGAAGGCAGATTTCAGACTACCTAACAGATCAAAACGAAAATTTCTGTTCCGACACTGACAATGTTGAGTGTTTATGGAAAAAGTTCAAGGCAATCGTAAAATGCGTTTTAGACAGGTACGTGCCGAGTAAAACTGTGAGGGACGGGAAAAACCCACCGTGGTACAACAACAAAGTTAGGAAACTACTGCGAAAGCAAAGAGAGCTCCACTCCAAGTTTAAACGCAGCCAAAACCTCTCAGACAAACAGAAGCTAAACGATGTCAAAGTTAGCGTAAGGAGGGCTATGCGTGAAGCGTTCATTGAATTCGAAAGTAAAATTCTATGTACCGACTTGACAGAAAATCCTAGGAAGTTCTGGTCTTACGTTAAATCAGTAAGTGGCTCGAAACAGCATATCCAGACACTACGGGATGATGATGGCATTGAAACAGAGGATGACATGCGTAAAACTGAAATACTAAACACCTTTTTCCAAAGCTGTTTCACAGAGGAAGACCGCACTGCAGTTCCTTCTCTAAATCCTCGCACAAACGAAAAAATGGCTGACATCGAAATAAGTGTCCAAGGAATAGAAAAGCAACTGGAATCACTCAATAGAGGAAAGTCCACTGGACCTGACGGGATACCAATTCGATTCCACACAGAGTACGCGAAAGAACTTGCCCCCCTTCTAACAGCCGTGTACCGCAAGTCTCTAGAGGAACGGAGGGTTCCAAATGATTGGAAAAGAGCACAGATAGTCCCAGTCTTCAAGAAGGGGCGTCGAGCAGATGCGCAAAACTATAGACCTATATCTCTTACGTCGATCTCTTGTAGAATTTTAGAACATGTTTTTTGCTCGCGTATCATGTCATTTCTGGAAACCCAGAATCTACTATGTAGGAATCAACATGGATTCCGGAAACAGCGATCGTGTGAGACCCAACTCGGCTTATTTGTTCATGAGACCCAGAAAATATTAGATACAGGCTCCCAGGTAGATGCTATTTTTCTTGACTTCCGGAAGGCGTTCGATACAGTTCCGCACTGTCGCCTGATAAACAAAGTAAGAGCCTACGGAATATCAGACCAGCTGTGTGGCTGGATTGAAGAGTTTTTAGCAAACAGAACACAGCATGTTGTTATCAATGGAGAGACGTCTACAGACGTTAAAGTAACCTCTGGCGTGCCACAGGGGAGTGTTATGGGACCATTGCTTTTCACAATATATATAAATGACTTAGTAGATACTGTCGGAAGTTCCATGCGGCTTTTCGCGGATGATGCTGTAGTATACAGAGAAGTTACTGCATTAGAAAATTGTAGCGAAATACAGGAAGATCTGCAGCGGATAGGCACTTGGTGCAGGGAGTGGCAATTGACCCTTAACATAGACAAATGTAATGTATTGCGAATACATAGAAAGAAGGATCCTTTATTGTATGATTATATGATAGCGGAACAAACACTGGTAGCAGTTACTTCTGTAAAATATCTGGGAGTATGCGTACGGAACGATTTGAAGTGGAATGATCATATAAAATTAATTGTTGGTAAGGCGGGTACCAGGTTGAGATTCATTGGGAGAGTGCTTAGAAAATGTAGTCCATCAACAAAGGAGGTGGCTTACAAAACACTCGTTCGACCTATACTTGAGTATTGCTCATCAGTGTGGGATCCGTACCAGGTCGGGTTGACGGAGGAGATAGAGAAGATCCAAAGAAGAGCGGCGCGTTTCGTCACTGGGTTATTTGGTAACCGTGATAGCGTTACGGAGATGTTTAATAAACTCAAGTGGCAGACTCTGCAAGAGAGGCGCTCTGCATCGCGGTGTAGCTTGCTCGCCAGGTTTCGAGAGGGTGCGTTTCTGGATGAGGTATCGAATATATTGCTTCCCCCTACTTATACTTCCCGAGGAGATCACGAATGTAAAATTAGAGAGATTAGAGCGCGCACGGAGGCTTTCAGACAGTCGTTCTTCCCGCGAACCATACGCGACTGGAACAGGAAAGGGAGGTAATGACAGTGGCACGTAAAGTGCCCTCCGCCACACACCGTTGGGTGGCTTGCGGAGTATCAATGTAGATGTAGATGTAGAATATTATCGCTCTTTCTTTTGATCTCACCGAAAGTTGTTTTCATTTTGCTGTGTGCTGAATCAGTCGTTCTGACGATCATTTCTTTATCGAGTTCTTCACATTTCTCTTGCAGCCTCTTCACCTTCCCTGTGAAACTTCTTTCTTTAAATGAGTGTGTCCGTACTTAAATTACAGAATGACTGAGAAGATAAAACTGCGTTATTTTATTCTGAAACAGCTGAGTAACACTGAACGTACTGAGCCTACTTTCTCTTTACTTTTTCTTATCATGTCAACACTGACCGACAATATTCTTGCGCAATGCAATCTGACTGCTCAAAAAGAATTGCAACCTGACTATAAATAATTAATTCAAAAGAATGGCCCAAACTAAAAAGAAATCTTAACAATAACCTATACATTTCATTAAGCACTTACCCCACAAAAATCTTCATTACGCGAACTACTGCAATACAGCGAGCGTCAATAGTGCCAGCTGAATAAAAGATTCTAACTACTAACTACTGATAGGCATGTGGTTAGCAAAGGAAAGATTTTGTTGCAAACCAAATAATGTATTTTTTTACCTTAAGAACGTGACATCCAGGTCAAACGCGAATATAAATCTTCATTGAAATCTAGTACAAAGGTATATCATCATGAATAATATTCAGTCTCCAAGTAGAACATGTACAGATCGTTAGCCTAAGCTAACACTTCAGACCTCTACTCTCCATCAATGCTGACTTCTCACATCTAACATCCATCACTGCTGGCTGTTCACCTCCAACTGCCCAACAGTACTTCCGTCACTGCTGGCGACTAACGTCCAACTGCCCAACAGTACTGGCAATCAACTTCCAACGAGTCCAACCAGCCACAGAGTCTCTTAAGGCCGGTTCCCACTAGGGCTGCCGCGCGTCAAAACCGCACGTCAGCGGCGTGGTTGCCATGGAAACGGCGTCAGCGGCACGGCGCGGCGGGCTCTGCGTCGCGGTTTGACCATGTCGAACCGCTTCCGCTGCCGCGTGCCGCGCTCCAGGTGCGCGCCGCCAATCACAGAACGCGCTGAGCGTGACGTCAGGTACGGAACCCCGGGCCACGCGAACTTTCGCCGAACCGCTGGCGCGGACGCGACGGCAGCTATGAAATACTTATCATCCGATTCCAAGGAAACTATTCTGTAGAAAAATTTGGTTCTTGGGCATGTTACAGCCTGATATCTTCTCTCGATAAAGAACCGAATTTCTTTTCGTTATTCGTGGTGGTTACTTGCTGTATCGCATTTACGTAAACCTTTACACGAAATTTTAATGAGTGTGCAGAGGTAAAAACACATTGCGTGGACTTTGCGTACAGTTCATTTTAGGTAATACATTATTGCGTATGAAATTTAGTCAACATATCGAAATTGTTTTTAAAGCTGAGAGCAGATCGATAGCTATCACCGTTCTCGAGATATTGAATGATATGTCGGCGGACGGGCTGTGCCGTCACCGCTCGCGGGTTGCTCGCGACGCGACCGATACTTCGTCCTGCTCGTCGTAAACAATGTGGTTGTATCAACCGCAAATTTCGTAAACGTTTCAAGAAATCGAAACGTGTTTTTTTGCAAACGATAACTTGTGAAAAGTCATGTATTTCGTCGCATGATAAATATCCTAAATCTGTTTATCTACCAAGATATGAAAGTAACTACAGTTTTTCAGAAGGGATAGATGAATTTTTTTAAACAGCATTTAATAGCATGTCGAATGAGAAGTTAAACCGAAACTAATTTGCTGGTATGTCATAAGATGTAATTTACTAAATATCTAGAGCTATTGATTATTTCCTTTGGTAAGTAACAAACTTTTTTTACTTTATCCAGTGTACTTTACTGATTCAAGACGCGTTTCGCCTTTTACTTTAAGGCATCTTCGGTGGAATCTAGAATGATTCAGTTTTGTTTTGATATGTGATACTTGCAGATTATAAAACAGTTCACATATTTTTTTACGTGAATGACTGATTACTTACAGTGAATCGAGTTTTTGGCGGACATATACGTTTCCCCTCACCTGGTCACATGCTGGAGGTTGAACTAAAACTTAGATTATGGAACATAAGCGCATTTTTATGTTCGCTCTTTTTTCTTCTGTCACTAGCAGTAGACGTTTTACCGAAAACTCTGATTTGAAGTCGTAACTACAGTGTGTTCACTTCATGTCCCTTCCTGTCTGGTTTGTTTATGTGCATGTTGCCAAACTGCAGAATTATATGCTGAAAACTAATGTTTGTTTATTTTTGTTCTCTTTATATCTGTATGTGTGTGTGGCTAGCCAGCGATAGTTATAGAAAGTTGAAAGTGAATCCAGTAGTTGTCAGACAGTGGTTGAAAGATTTGGTGTTCAGCTGATTTCAGTTTTGGTTTAAATGTTTTGTGGAGGAGTGCGTGGAAGAGTAAATTCACTGCTTACATTAATAGATAAAATAGTAGAATAGTATTTCAACAGATGATTATTATCAGAATAGTATCACTCAACCCCTTTGTCCTCACTCTTTGACGCCCCATAATACGTCCTGTCAACTAACCCCTATTGTTGTCAAAGTTGTGCCGTAATTTCCTCTTCCTCCTCTGTTTAATTCCGTACCTCTTCTTTAGTCACACAATCCTCGTATCTAATGTTCAGCATTCTTATGAATCACCACGTTTTGAAAGCGTCCATTGTCTTCTTGACAGAACTGTTCATCGTCCACGTTTCACTTACATACAAGGCTGCACTTCACACAAATACCTTTGTAAAATAGTATCCAACCATTAGAATTTATATTCGGCGTGAACAAATTTTCTTTTTCAGAACGCTTTTCTTGCTATTGACAGTCTTCAGTCAGGTTTGCGTCTGCAGCAGGAAATGCCTTACAATTTTAAATATGGTTTCGAAAACTGTTCCAAATGTATTTTATTCTTTCGTGATTCTTAAGCAAGGTGCTGGCGATGAATACATTACGCTCTGTGGGAAATTCTATCAGGTGGCTTCCACATTCATCCCTTCGACCTAGCCTTTGTGTTCCTACTGTTTTCGTGTACCTGCTACCATATCAAATTTTAAATTTTTGTCTCGCTTAACTATCTGAATAGTCTCTTTTGTCGTACATTGTTTCAATGTGTTAGGAGATAGTGAACAATCGTGAACGGTAGTCATGAAATCTGTTTATGGTGAAATGAGAAAACATGAATAATGAAATATGTGAAAGAGTACATTGTACAGAAAATGAAAAATTGGTATGTCTTCACCCAACTTCGTCTTTCCTTCATGTAGGTGTAAGATATAGTTAATCAAACGCACCGCGCGTTTCAGTGGGTCCTGCCCCGTACCTCAGTGGCTGTCCGTCATTGGCTACCGCTAACGTCTGCCGCTCCCAGATGGGAACGCCAATTCCGCGAGCCGCCGCGTCAAAGCGGAAAACGCTTGCCACTGCTGTTGCCGCACGCCGCGCTGCCACGCTCTAGTGGGAACCGGCCTTAACAAAGAAAGCGCAGTCAGAGATCCAATGCAAAGCGCTATACAGCGCTGCCAGCACAGAAGCAGTCCACTTACAGAGCCCCCCCCTGCTGCACACAAAACAATTTTACTGTTTATTTTGGGCAGTGGCCAGGATCAATTTGTTAATTTTTTTATATTAACAATATCAAATAGATCAAATGCACACAACTATTAATGCACTGTTGTTCAAAAGCAAATATTGTCTTCACAGTCCCTAAAGACAGTCCTAATCATATATCAAAATAGTAGTCTATGACAGTTTCATGCACAAACTCTGAGCAGGAAAACAAAATACACACACAAGTAGTGGATCACCATACAGTCTTGAAGAAGTGTTGTCCTCCCAACGGAAACACAGTGCTGACTCTTGACATGGAAACTGGTAATGGGCCACAACAGAACAAACTCACAGCAGACTCAGTCGAAGTCTTGAAGAATATTGATAGAATTAGTAGGTCACCACAGAGCAGACCCACAGCATTTCTTGTAGAGATTATGGTAGTAGCGGGTCACCAAGGGTGCTGACCAACTGTAGTCCTTGTAGAGATTATGGTAGTAGTGGGCCACCAAGGGTGCAGACATACTGTAGTCCTTGTACAGATGGCCAGCAGCCATCCATTGCGACTGTGCAGGTGCACAGTCACAACTGAAGAGTCTTGCCGATAATAAAGCAAGTCCATAAACCACAACTTGTATACTCACTATTTTTTTTTTTGCGATGTCCTTAGAACCAGCAATGCTGTTAACCAGTCCGTTTCTGAATTATCAACACACCTCCAAACACTAACACAGTCAATTAGCCTTCAAGATTTAACACATACAGTATCTCTAACAGAAATGTGTGCAGTAAAATGAATCCCTACTATTTACTTAATTTGAAGCACTGGTTTCTATACAATTTACAATTTTACTGCATATGAATACAATTACAAAGTTACAGAAAACATCATTAAAAACATGATAATACAGGTAACATTTATAGTAATACTGGCTTTACAAAGAAATAGAAATAAGCGTATACATGAGTATTCCAGAAATTGTGATGTAAGTAAATAAATTAAAAATGTGAATATCCATTGAAATATTAACTTGATACATGAGCATTAAAAGAAAACAGAACACAACAAATAATGTCTAAACATATTTCCAAAGTAAAGAATATTTTAGATTTGAGGATAACAGTACACCTCATCATAGTAAATGCAGCTTAGTACTAGAAGAGAAAATTAATCTTATCAGGTAAATACACAGAGACAGGAAGAACACAGACACACTAGGGTACAAATAAACGCATAGCAAAATAACACAAAAGGAAAGGACAGGGTTTGTTTTCAGTGTAACATTAAGTACTACAGTACTTGTGATACTTCATCCCAATCAGAACTTCGTTTTCCAACAGATCTTTTCTTCTTATTCCAACTTTTGTTTCCACAAAGAAAAATCCTATCTAACCATGCTTTCTGTATTTACTTTCACATATTTCTTACCTCATCATTTATTTTCCATTATCTTACCTCATAATTTGTTCCCAAGAAAATCATACCTAAACCTGTTGTCCCTAAACCCTACTTATCATTTCAATTCCTCTTTCAAAACAACTATTCCTCAATATACAATACTCTTTGGCCAAATCTTTTTTTTATAGCTTCTCAATACATTTCTTTCCAATCCATCACAACTCATTCTCTTATATAGCCTACTCCTCCTTAAGAGAACTTAAATCTACTGAGCTCAGATACATAAACTAGAGAACGAGGCAATGCAGCAGCACAAAAAGTTAACACAAACAGCAATACCAAAAAAATGCAAATTGGCAAAAAACAAAGCAAATGCAACATTATAACTAATGCAAGGCAATATGCAGCAAACAAGAAAAATAAATCAGTGGTAAAACTGGCTTATAAGAGTAGTGTAAAGTAAAATTCAGTAGGACAATGGCTGACAAATAGCAGCAGCAAATGCAATAACTTACGCTCAAACATGACAAAGCACAAGCAAAAAAAATATTACAGTAAAGATAGCAATGCAGATAAGGGAATGCCTATTTACGTCTTAATGCCTACGTCACATCTTAACACGAAAGTGATGCACCACAACAACCTATTTTACCAAAAAATTACCAAGTATTTGAAAAGTAAATTATGTATACAGTTCCTGTTATCAATCACTTCTCCTTCTTATGCTTTTTTCGTTTCCTAGTGCTCCTTTTTTTAAGAATGTAGATCATAAAATAATTATTTAATAGATCTGTAGACAGAAAGTGTGTACGTTAGTATATGTATTAAATTTTATTTTATAAAACCAGTGCTACAGCGCAACTAGAAACTAGATATCAAATAAAATAAACAAATACGTACAAGGCAAAGCATGAAAATATTCAATAGCCATATAGCATTTGATAAGCCAGTAAAAGTTCTCTCAAATCTTAAAGAAAGGCACTTGTCGTAATCAGGTGTGTAGGTCTAAAAATATTTCTCATCACTTCATAAGTATTTCAGTAAATAGCACGAAGTACAAGCTCCACACTATAATCATATGTTCCCAAGTAATAACGTTTCGTGTTTGTGATGTGTTCTGCAAAGAAATGTCAATAACGAGGTCAGCAGCTTCACTTTTCTACAGCCATGCGAGCGCTTACGAAAGTACAGGTAGCTTTAGAGTGACTAAAGCAGCACAAGGAAAGTTTAAAGTCCACACAACAACAAGTATATTTCAAAGCAAGTAGCGTGCTGCCCAGTGCAGCGTTATGTCAAGGTCACACACACACTTTACCGAAATATTTACGACAGCAGTCTCCGCTACAATAACAGCTTGAAACCAATATAAAATTTCACAGGTTGAAAATTTACATTAGAAGTGTATAGAACTGAAATCTCGTGAATAACAGTGTCCAAAAATTTCCGTCAGCATTGTGGTACTGACATTCACACACACACACACACACACACACATATATATATATATATATATACATATATATATATATATATATATATATATATATATATATATATATATATACACACTCCTGGAAATTGAAATAAGAACACCGTGAATTCATTGTCCCAGGAAGGGGAAACTTTATTGACACATTCCTGGGGTCAGATACATCACATGATCACACTGACAGAACCACAGGCACATAGACACAGGCAACAGAGCATGCACAATGTCGGCACTAGTACAGTGTATATCCACCTTTCGCAGCAATGCAGGCTGCTATTCTCCCATGGAGACGATCGTAGAGATGCTGGATGTAGTCCTGTGGAACGGCTTGCCATGCCATTTCCACCTGGCGCCTCAGTTGGACCAGCGTTCGTGCTGGACGTGCAGACCGCGTGAGACGACGCTTCATCCAGTCCCAAACATGCTCAATGGGGGACAGATCCGCAGATCTTGCTGGCCAGGGTAGTTGACTTACACCTTCTAGAGCACGTTGGGTGGCACGGGATACATGCGGACGTGCATTGTCCTGTTGGAACAGCAAGTTCCCTTGCCGGTCTAGGAATGGTAGAACGATGGGTTCGATGACGGTTTGGATGTACCGTGCACTATTCAGTGTCCCCTCGACGATCACCAGTGGTGTACGGCCAGTGTAGGAGATCGCTCCCCACACCATGATGCCGGGTGTTGGCCCTGTGTGCCTCGGTCGTATGCGGTCCTGATTGTGGCGCTCACCTGCACGGCGCCAAACACGCATACGACCATCATTGGCACCAAGGCAGAAGCGACTCTCATCGCTGAAGACGACACGTCTCCATTCGTCCCTCCATTCACGCCTGT
This sequence comes from Schistocerca piceifrons, assembly GCF_021461385.2. Classification (NCBI taxonomy): domain Eukaryota; kingdom Metazoa; phylum Arthropoda; class Insecta; order Orthoptera; family Acrididae; genus Schistocerca; species Schistocerca piceifrons. The sequence continues at coordinate 989,905,908 of NC_060139.1, forward strand.
CGCGACACCACTGGAGGCGGGCTGCACGATGTTGGGGCGTGAGCGGAAGACGGCCTAACGGTGTGCGGGACCGTAGCCCAGCTTCATGGAGACGGTTGCGAATGGTCCTCGCCGATACCCCAGGAGCAACAGTGTCCCTAATTTGCTGGGAAGTGGCGGTGCGGTCCCCTACGGCACTGCGTAGGATCCTACGGTCTTGGCGTGCATCCGTGCGTCGCTGCGGTCCGGTCCCAGGTCGACGGGCACGTGCACCTTCCGCCGACCACTGGCGACAACATCGATGTACTGTGGAGACCTCACGCCCCACGTGTTGAGCAATTCGGCGGTACGTCCACCCGGCCTCCCGCATGCTCACTATACGCCCTCGCTCAAAGTCCGTCAACTGCACATACGGTTCACGTCCACGCTGTCGCGGCATGCTACCAGTGTTAAAGACTGCGATGGAGCTCCGTATGCCACGGCAAACTGGCTGACACTGACGGCGGCGGTGCACAAATGCTGCGCAGCTAGCGCCATTCGACAGCCAACACCGCGGTTCCTGGTGTGTCCGCTGTGCCGTGCGTGTGATCATTGCTTGTACAGCCCTCTCGCAGTGTCCGGAGCAAGTATGGTGGGTCTGACACACCGGTGTCAATGTGTTCTTATTTCCATTTCCAGGAGTGTATATATATATATATATATATTCACATCTCATAACTCTTCAAGTAGGATTCTATGTTAACATCTGATAACGGATCAAACACATCTCAGAATCGTCGTAGCTTCCTTCAGTAATCTCAAAACCTCTAAAAAAAATCTCTCTGCTCGCATCAATAGTCATCTACCACAAACGTACTTCAAAAATCATGATCTCATACAAAATACATCACTCTTATCACTCGTAATATCACAGTGGTTTCTAAAGTAAGTGTGAAAAGTTCCCAAAATGCAGACAAAGTATAATTTTATAAGTGCGAAGTAATCTATGTAATTATGTAAATATGTGTCACTGACATAATAAAATAATGTTTGACTCTCTCTCAGTTAAATGATCAGATAACTATGTAATTCAATGTTAGAGAAATATGCTACCGATGTGTAAAGTTGTATAAGCAAATACCATATTAGCTAGGGCTCCTTGCGCTTGCCACACGCATGGTACAAAAAAGTAAGCGTGTACCCCCCCCCCGAGGGTTAATGTAATTATACCCTCAGATGTTACAGATAACAACAACGGAATGAAACGAATCGCCGAAAACCTTCTCTGTATCATAGTAGTTGTAAAATATTTCTAAAAATATTCCAAGTACGAAAAATAATCACTCAAATGCGTGTCATGAAGAGCTAAACTGTGAGTCTTGTTGTAAGATAATTTCAGTCATTGGCTAACGGTGATAATGTGCTAAGTGTCGTAGTTATCATCGTTCATAAGCAAAGTTCTCCAGAAGCCAATGTACTTACCTTCTCATGTACAAAAGTAAAAATGCTATGCGTATGGATGTCGTAGTTATTACATACATTACCATAACCAAGAAAGTACTCTACTGTAATGAATTATTTGTTACGAAAAATACTTATCTCATTGTAGCTATGTCACAAGAGTCATTAGAAAAATATGTTTTACTTTTCAGAAGAACGCAGAAAAACTGTGCAGACATAAAAAATATAGCGCAAAAATAATAATGAAAACTGTGTCACTCATTAGTAGCATCGTACTATAATTGTGTAACCATCAAACATACCAAATACTGTGTCTACTATAACCTCTCTGAAAGTACTTGAAACACAAAGTGTCTTTTCAAGTAAGCCAAAATGTAGCAGTAGTACCTCATTATCAGTGTATGTTCCAAGAATGCGGACTTTATAGTCGTGACGTAATCGTGCAACTAACAAGTAAAAATGTACACACACAATAACACTGTGTCGTCGGTTCACTATAACAATGCATTCGTAATTACTGTCTTACTAAGTTCCATAGGTTCTTAACTGGATAGTTGACTTCAAAACATTGTTGCATGTTAACAGTTTCTAAGTGTGACAAATCGTAATAGTAACATTAAGTAAAAAATTTTATGGCAAAGACTAAGTTAGAAAGTAAATTATCTCTCAACAAACGGTTTTGCATGAGAAATGTGGAGTAGTGCTTCACTTTTCTTAGTACACAGAGTTTCAACTTCAACACAATTATCATGCAGTATAAGTCGGATCCTATAAGGCCCATTGTAAATCAGACGGAACTTGTGGCTCAAATGTTCTTCCTTATGTGACAATGAATGGGCTTTAATGAGAACTTTCTGAAATATGTAGTTTCTTTGCACTTGTCTTGCCGTGTAATTTTCTCCTTTTGTCTGCAGCAGAATTTATATTTTTAATAGCCAAATCAGTTGTGTCTTTATGTCGAAGTTTACATGTATCTGGAAAACGTACAAGCTCTCTAATTATGTTCAGTGGCTCCTCATTCTTCAGTACAAGAATAGGTGGTAAAGCCGTGGAGTCATGAGGCATTTCATTCAGCACGTTTTGAAATAAAATGTAAGTATCTGTTCCAATACTGGTGCTTCCTGTGACAATAAAGTCTGCCAAACTCATTGATTTCTTTCATAATCCGCTCAGGCGGGTTACAATGTGGTGAGTACAATGAAATAAAAACAAGTTTGATTTTACGATGCCGAAGCATGCGTAACCAAACAGCAGATCTGAATTGTGGTCCGTTATCTGAAATAACTTCAGCAACGTGTCCAACTTCATGTAAGAAATTTTTAATTAAGGCGTTGGCTACAGACTGTCAGTTGGCTTTGCATAGCGGTGTGAAAGAAACAAATTTCGAAGTTAAGTTCAACAGGGACTAGAACGTACGAAAATCCATTCGATGTTTTGACAAGGGGTCCCAGAAGATCAACAGCAGCAAATTCTTTTAATCTAGTAGGAATGACAGAAAAGAATGGAGCACAATGTGAGATGGTTTAGCTTTTTGACAAAGTCTACAAATAGACAAGACTCTCCGAATCCTCTTTTCCATATTGTTAAAATAACAAGTCGTTGATAGAATATGATAATATTTTCGTGGACCGAAGTGTGCGTAACTGAAATGAATGTACCAGAAGAGCTTATTAACAAAATCGTCAGGAACACAAAGTACCAATAACTTATCATCAACAGTGCAACGTTTGAAGAGTATGTTGTTTCTAACCAAATAATAATTTTCATGCCATTTACTTTTTATATCTGTTCAAATCGGATCTTTGTCTTGTTCATAAGCAATGTCCCTTAAAGATGCAGTGATGAAAGTTTTCAAAGGCAACTTTTTGAATTTAAAGACTACTGAAATTTTTCTCAATGTTAGCTCCTGTGTTGCTTTTCTCAAGGCCAGCCGGTGCACGAGACAGTGCGTCTGCAACAAAATTTGCGTTTTAGGAATGTAGACTATTGTGAAGTGAAATTCTTGCAGAAACAATGCCCAACGTTTCAGCCTATCATGATTTAATTTTGATGATATAAGAAATTGTAATGTACGATGATCACTATAAACTTTTATGTGTTTCCCAGAAAGAAAAAAACGAAATTTGTCAAATGTCCAATCGATAGCTAAAGCTTGTAATTCAGTGACGGAATAATTTTTTCAGATTTTGTTACCACGCGGCTAGCAAAAGCGATGGTTTTCTGAACAATAGTGTCATTTTCTGTGGCTTCTTGAAATAAATCAGCACCAAGACCAACTTTAGAGGAATCCGTGATAAGGCAGAAATCTTGTGACAGATCTGGGTGAGCTAAGATTTTTTCAAAGAATTGAATTCCAACTGTGCCTGTTCGTCCCAATTCCAAACAGTATTTTTCCCAGTGAGAGAACAATGTTTTGGTGTTACTAGAATTTACATATTCAGAAAAGAGGGTAAAAATTCAGAAGACCTAGAAAACTGTGGACTTGTTTCTTTGTAAATGGAACTGGTATGGCTCTGACTGCTTCTAATTTTTCAGGATCTGGCTGAATGCCTTCAGAAGAAATAATGTGTCCCAAAAACTTCACCTTTATCCTACCGAATTCAGACTTTTCCAAGTTAACTGTGATTCCAGATTCTGAAAAAATACGTAACACCCTGTTGAGGATACGATTATGTTGTTCCCAAGAGGTTCTGCTATTAAAATATCGTCCACGTATGAGGTGACGTGACGTTTTAAGAACTCAGGTAATATGGAATCTAGCCCACAAATGAATGTTGCCGAAGAAATGTTCAAACCCAAAGGAAGTTTCCGACATTAGTAACAAACGCCGAAACAAAGAAAAGCTGTGTATTTTCTACACTCTGGATGAAGTTCAATCTGATAGGACCTGGATCTAAAATCAATAGAAGACAACACTTTTACACCATTGAAATTTTGAAGAAGTTCTTCCAACATCTGCGGCCTGTCTGTTTCAGGAATGATGATGGTATTTATTTGTCTCGAATCTAAGACAAGTCTGATCGATCCGTTTTTCTTCTCAACAACATGTAAAGGATTGTTGTATGAGCTTACCACTGGTTCAATAATGCCCTCGTCAAGCATAGATTGTATTTCTGTTCTAACATGGTCCCTACAATGAGCCAGAATTACGTATGATCTGGCGCAAAATGTAGTGTGCTCACGAACACGAAACTGGTATTTAATATGTGAGTAAAAACTGTGGAATGTGCTTGTAAAATGTCAAAAAGGTCCTGCCTATCAGTGTAATTACAGTTCTCAATTGTTTGAATTTTATTCTGAATTAAATCGTTAGTATCTAATACGTCATCAAAATCATCCCTGTCAATACTTGCAAAGTGATTATCAGTGTCAGGTTCCATCGAAAGTTTACAAGAGGTAAAGCCGAATAATTTCCTCGTCATGGTTTGAAAACCAGTCTTCGAATTTAAAAGCTATTGACTTATCTTCTTTCTCTAAACTTGTTTCAGCATCGTGAAAATTTAAAACTGCTTTATATTCATTCAAAAAGTCTACACCCAATATAATTTCCGCTGACAATAATGGAACAATAAGAAAATTCATAGTAAATCTGTGGCTTTAACAAAAGAATTCTAAGTTGGTCTGTTGGCGTACATCTACACTTTTTTCCAAAAATTGCACCTTGTAATTTAATCTTATGTAAACGAAGTGTGAGGTAGTAGTTCAATTTGTTGCATTTACTAAAAGCTGTTTCCCTAATTACTGAAATAGGACTGCCAGAGTCAAGTCCAGCTGTAAATTTTATGTCATTTGCTGTGATGTGAATCACAGGATATGGAATATTGTTCTGTTTCATGTCATGTTCCTCGAGTAAAATGTCGCTAATGTCTTCCATTTCCACATAATTGATAGCCACAGCAGCTACGTCGTCAGCTTCATAAGTACGTTTTGTGGCTGCCAGTGGTGCGAGTCATTGTCTGTTATCTCTTTGTTGTCGCGCGTTTTACTGGGATTTGGAAATCCTACAATTTCAACTTGTTGAGAGGGCCCTGCCCTGTTTGAATCCCGCCAGTTCTGATTAAAATCAGGTCTGTCGTCATGATTATATCGTCTGTCGTCATGTCGGTAGTTTCTGTAGTTTCTTTCTTGTCGAGTAAGTGGTGAAAATTTCTGCCGGAATCGTAACTACTAGGTGGACATTGCGTCTGAAGTTATTCTGTCTCCCTTGATAATATTCATTCTGGTTCCCATGTTGTCTGTTTCTACGATTGTCTCTGTCACAATCATTACCATGAAGAGGTGATCTTCCCTGGAACTATTGTTATTGTGCCAACCGTTTTCGTACGGGTGTTGTCTATTTTGTTCACGATTTGCATTATAAAAGTAGTCTTGTTGTGTACGGTTATTATTTCTGTCGTCACAGAATTGTGATGGATGTGACCTGTAACTGGTGTTTTCCTGTTTTTGCATCCCGCGACTGTCTGTGTAGATTTCCATTTATTGTAAAAGTCCCTGAAAAGCTTCATTGTCTTCTTTGCAAAGACCTGCCAGAATACCATGTCTCAAATGTTCCGGCAATTTAATTAAGCAAATTCGGATGAGTTCTGAGGGGCTGTATGGGTTTCGCAAATACTGATTTTTGTGCAACATATCTTCAAAATATTTAACCTGGCTAGAGGAATCAGACTGTTCAAAATGTTTCATCATTATAATGCTGTGTTTTACTCTATCTTAAGTACCCTGTGACCAATATGCAGAAAGGAATGCATGATAGAAATCTCCTTCACAATGATCGGTTTTCTTAAATTGTACCTGGTTTCTGATAATTCTTCTGCTTAGTCCTATTTCCGTACGTATGCAGTATAGTAATAATGTAACATACAGAGTATTAAATAAACTGAAGCGCCAAAGGAACTGGTATAGGTATGTGTATTCAAATACAAAGATATGTAAACAGGTAGCATACGGCGCTGCAATTGGCAACGCCCATACAAGACAACAAGTGTCTGGTGCAGTTGTTAGATCGGTTACTTCTGCTACAATGGCAGGTTATGAAGATTTATGTGAGTCTGAACGTGGTGTTACAGTCGACACACGAACGGTGGGACACAGCATATCCGAGGTAGCCGTAAAGTGGGACTTTTTCCCGTACGACTATTTAACGAGTGTACCGTGGGTATCAGGAATCCTGTAAAACATCAAATCTCCGACATCGTTGCGGCCGCCGAGTCTCGTTTCAGATTGCATAGAGCGGATGGACGTGTACGGGTATGGAGACAACCTCATGAATACATGGACCCTGCATGTCAGCAGCGAACAGTTGAAGCTGGTGGAGGGTCTGTAATGGAGTGGGGTAGAGATGGGCAAACTGAAACACTTAACTCTTTCGAAACAAATGAAACAGTGCAATGTAATGTTTCGATACGCTGTTTCGAAACAGCGAAACAGTTTGTGTTTTGTAATCTAATAAACCTACAGATTTTATCATCTCGAATGTCTACTGTATAAGTATGTCCATATAAACACAAATGAGGTGCGAGAGCGCTAACCATTTCTCAGAAAGTATGAAACTATCACTTGGTCGTCTTGGCAGTTTCGTATTTCCTGCAGCAAATGCGCTGCTCTCATGCTGTGTGACTTTCATACTTTTCAATTGCCTGAGGACAGCCATAGCTGAAGACAGAAGAACCACCACGAACGGAACTGGAGCTCGGAGCAAATTTCAGAAACAACGGATATGCTACTGGGATTCTCACATCCCGTTAGTATGGGTAATATACCCATCCTGCTAATTTCCATGCACACAAAGGGAATCATTGTGGATAATAGGCACAGTGACTATAGACTCACAAATAACGCCAAATAATTCGAATAAATAACAAAATGTAACAGAATAAAATTTTGTCTTTCAAGGTGTTTCGAACCATTACTATAAAGTCACCATGCTTCCCAGCCCTTCCCGTTCACCATTACACTATCAGTGGTATGTCAAACACATTGCTTGCAATTATACCTAGATCAAGTTTGTGTGTATGTCTAATAACTGGCACTCTACGCCTTTTTTTATTCAAAATGTTGTAGGTTTACTTGCGTTTCTTAATACGATTACTGTACATGAAAAGAGAAGCGTATATTATAAAAAAAGTGTAATTTAATCGCATGATTTTGACATATTTATTTTGAGTGTGAATAGTATGCGTTGTTTTATTGTGTGGTTAGCGTTTATAAAGCAGATGTTACGCCATTTCGTAATAGGACAGTCAGCTAGAAACGAAGCTTTATTTTCGGATATCTTAAGCTTCATTCTATTGCTTGTCAAAAAGATTTCGACACTCTTGAAAGTGTTTCGTGAAGTGTTATGTTGTGTTTCAGTATCTGTGCCGAGCCCGAATCTCGTACGACACTAAGCGGAATGAAACATCACTGTTTCGATACAATTAGTCCGTTCCAAGCGCAGGTGGACTGAAACAGCCTTATTTTGAAACAACGATACAGTTTCTGTGTCTGGCTCGAGATCGACTCTGGTGCGGTTATCCGAGACAGGGGCGGAATGAAACAGCACTGTTTCGAATCAGTGAACCACAGCCGTTCCGAAACACTGTAACAGTTCCACGTATCGATACACTGTATCGAAACATGGAAACAATGGCCAAGTCTAGTGTGGGGTGTATGCGCTTGGAGTGATGTAAGACCCCTGATACGTCTAGATACGGCTCGAACAGGCGACACGTACGTAAGCGTCCTGTGTGATCACCCGCATCCATTCATGTCCGTTGTGCATTCCGACGGACTTCGCAATTCCAGCAGGACAATGCGACACCCAGCACGTCCACAATTGCTACAGATTTGCTCCAGGAACACTCTTCTGAGTTTAAACACGATCACTGGCCACCAAACTCCCCAGACATGAACATTATTGAGCAAATCTGGGATGCCTTGCAATGCGTTGCTCAGAAGAGATCTCCAGCCCCTCGTAATCTTACGGATTTGTGGACAGCCCTGCAGGATTCATGATGTCAGATCCCTCCACCACTACTTCAGACATTATTCGAGTCCATAATAAGTCGTGTTGCAGCACTTCTGCGTGCTCGCGGGGACCCTGCGCGATATTAGACAGGTGTACCAGTTTCTTCATCTCTTCACTGTATAATACAAGATTTTCTCGATTAAAACGCTTTTGAATTTCAGTCGAATATCTGTTCCTAGGTACATGACCGTGTGTAGCGTGGAACGCATTTTCACAATTACAAGATCCTATATTTTCCGGATTAATTTTTGTAATTTCGGAAAAACATTAAAGCACGTAAATATCGAACGACAGTACTGAAAAATGAAATAAGAAAATATGCTGAACTTCTGTTACAACCCTGGCTGGAGACGAAAGTCTGAGAAGTGTAGCAAAGTACGCGTAGAAAGCTTTCCCTCTGCAATTGTTACTCTGCCTGAAGATGGTGATAAGGTGCGCTGAGTCGCACGTAGACATTTACATAGCGTAAGCAACTTCATTGCATACATGACTCACTTGCAGCACATTTTTGGGACAGGATATCGACCCTTCATACCAGTGCAACCGTTTGTCGCCTGCTAAGGTGCCTACTATGTCTTCTTGTTATTCCACAGGCATAATTGCACTAGTATCCAAAATTAGAGCAACAAACCACTATTTAATTGTCCAGTAATTCACAATATAATCGTACAGACTCTCAACGTACTGTCCGTAGGATCATATTCTGCTCGGAAGATGGCATTCCGGTCAACGATGAAGCCAGGGCTCTTTATCAAAGGGGGTGTGTTTTCCAGGGAAGTCTCACATCTCACATCCAAAATCGCTGCGTACACAGTCATATACGGTACTGTATGGCACAGTAAAGGCGCCTACCAGACTCTCTGCGGCGGAGGGACTATGAAGGATGGAAGCAGGACAGTTGAAAACTGACGTGGACCGATGGATTAACGTGAATCGTTCTGTTGTTTTTCGGATGTGGTGACAGCTCATAGAGACCGGAACTGTATCCCGAAGACCAGAGCAGGGCCTACCACGTGTGACATCAGAGAGAGGGGACCGTTATTCTGCTGACGGTACGGCCTTAGTAGATGGGTAGATCACATAACTAATGAGGAGGTATTGAATAGAATTGGGGAGAAGAGGAGTTTGTGGCACAACTTGACTAGAAGAAGGGATCGATTGGTAGGACATGTTCTGAGGCATCAAGGAATCAGCAATTTAGTATTGGAGGGCAGCGTGGAGGGTAAAAATCGTAGAGGGAGACCAAGAGATGAATACACTAAGCAGATTCAGCAGGTTGTAGCTTGCAGTAGGTACTGGGAATTAAGAAGATTGCACAGGATAGAGTAGCATGGACAGCTGCATCAAACCAGTCTCAGGACTGAAGACCACAACAACAACAACTGCCTTAGTACTGCACGGCAACTGGCATCTGTCTTCGCAGCATCCACTGGACGTCTTGTATCAAGGCAAAAGGTGTACAGAACGCTTCTGCAGAGTGGCCTTTATTGTTGGAGACCTGCTGTGTGTATACCTCTAATGCGTCTTCACAGAAGGGAACGTCTAGAGTGGAACCGTAAGATGCCACCTGTTCTTTTCACATATGAGTTCCGATTTGGGTTGGAGAGTGATTCTCCACGGAGTTACACCTGGAGGGAACGTGGAACACGATTTCGGGACCCAAACAATGTGGAATAAGACCATTATCGAGGAGAGTCCCTAAAGGCGTGAGCAGCGATTATGTTGACCACTCGAACACCTCTTCATGTACTTGTACGATTGAATTGATAAGACTTAACTGCTGTCAGGTACTGTGACAAGATCTTGGGACCTAATACAGGGTTGTTGCGGGGTGCTATGGTCCCACACTTCTTACTGATCGTCGATATCGCTCGATCTCATAGAGCACAGGTGGTTGATATTTTCTTGCAAACGGAAGAATCTGCACGCATGTCATGGTCTGCTTGCTCTCCCGATTTGAACCCCATGGAGCAAGCCTGGGATGCACTAGCGACACGGGTTGCATCACGTCAGCATCCATAAACGGTTCTCAAAGACTTGCAAGCAGCTGTGCAGTGCGAATGGGCTTTATTGCCTCGACATGAGTTTGTTTACATCATTTACAGCATGTCCCATTGTTTTCAGGGCTTTACTGCTGGCACAGGTGGTCATACCCCATGTTGAACACCTTAACCAGTTGTCGGAATGTGTGTCTAAATCCCTGAAATTGGAAAAAACGAAGAACATTTTCGTGTGCTATTATGCATGTTGCAGATGCGTGCGTTCTGTATTCTTTACATTATTTCTACTTTACTGTCGCCTGTTTATACTGTTTTGTGGCAAAATAGACGCAACTTTGCAAATTTCTGTTTGTTGCTTTAATTTTGGACTGCAGTGTATATTGATTATCCCAGGTTTTTACATCATTTTCCTCATACAAGTTTAGCATAACTCCACAGGTGAGTTAAGTGTTCGGTAGCTCCTATCCGACAGTGTCTGTGCTGGTTTGTCGCACTATCACAAAAAGCCGAACACTGAGTTTTGATTATTTGCACCACATCCACCCATCCACCCTACCACATAGGTACCGGGTGGTCAAAAACTCAGTTTTAATTTGAAAACTAAATAAATCACGGAATAATGTAGATAGAGAGGTACAAATTGACACACATGCTTGGAATGACATGGGGTTTTATTAGAATCAAAAAAATACAAAAGTTCAAAAAATGTCCGACAGATGGCCCTTCATCTGATCAGAGTAGCAATAATTAGCATAACAAAGTAAGACAAAGCAAAGATGATGTCCTTTACAGGAAATGCTCAATATGTCCACCATCACTCCTCAACAATAGCTGTAGTCGATGAATAATGTTGTGAACATCACTGTGAAGCATGTCCGGAGTTACGGTGGGATATTGGCTTCGGATGTTGTCTTTTAGCATCCCTAGAGATGTCGGTCAATCACGATACACTTGCGACTTCAGGTAACCCCACGTGCAATAATCGCACGGACTGAGGTCTGGGGACCTGGGAGGCCAAGCATGACGAAAGTGGCGGCTGAGCACACGATCGTCACCAAACGACGCGTGCAGGAGATCTTTCACGCGTCTAGCAATATGGGGTGGAGCGCCATCCCGTATAAACATCGTACGTTCGAGCAGGTGTTTATCAGCCAGGTTGGGGATGATGCGATTCTGTATAATATCGGCGTACCTCTCACCCGTCACGTAGCAGTTGCAAAACCAGAATCACGCATTTCCTCGAAGAAAAAAAGGCCCGATAACGATAGACGTGGTAAATCCAACCCATACCGTGACTTTCTCGTCGTGCATTGCAGTTTCCACGACAGTTCTAGGATTTCCTGTAGCCCAAATTCTGCAGTTGTGGGCGTTGACAGATCTTCGGAGCGTGAAATGAGCTTCTTCGGTCCACAACACGTTACTCAACCAATCGTCATCTTGTAACCTCCCCACAAAATTTGAAAAGACAATAATTTGAGTGTAACCTCCCCACAAAAATTTGAAAGACAATATTTAAATGTTAACGAGAATAGAACCTAGTGTAACCTCCCAGCAAATAAAATAATTTATTGACAATGACAATTAAACGAGAAATAGCAATCTGAACCAAATGTAAGCTGCCAACAAAAATGTAAGTCAATTCAATAAAAAATGAAATCTCAGTGACAATGAAAACGCAAATAGACCGAAATGTCGATCTTAGGCCCTGATTAAACTCAAATTCTTACCTCAGTAAAATTGCATCTGCTCTTATTTTTCGCCATAGCTGGGAGGAAATGCATCGCAAATTATTCTTTGAATTTAAGCAAATTTTTTCTTAAAGGAAATGCATGGGAAATTATCTTTCAATAAAATGTTTGTTTTGTTAAAATGCTTGGTTTGAAAACAAAATTATTATTGGGGTGATTCTTGAACAAATTATTTATAGTTAATATACATTACATTATCATATGAGCGCAATGCTACTTCATTACCTTATTTGAAAAATATACCTCGTCCTGAATCTTGACCAGAGTCCCATGTCGACGCCCGCCGACTCCTCACACACAACTGCGACTGTCTCTCGCGCGCTACTAGCACGAACGAACTACATGCTCTCTCTACTCGCTACGTACAACAACTGCCTCGCAACTGCACTGAACTCTCGCGCGGTCAAGCGCAGACTAGCCACGATAAATAACTCTCTGGTCAGAGATTCTGTCATGCCTCGCCATCGCTGCATACGTGTTTCATAACCCTCCACTGGGGGGGCAAAAATTTGGCAGCGATGGTGAGTCATTTGGACTTGCCATGAGCAACAAATTTTTTCTCAACTAATTAACTGTGCAATTACAAAGAATATACCGATGTATCAAATACGGTGCACATGCACCGAGTACATAACGTGTTAGACAATGACAAAATGTGAGTACGAAACATATTAGCAAATCAGAAAAATGTATATACAAATTATTTGATAGATAACAAAAGTGCACACGCACTGAAAAATTCTTTAGCATTTTCGGAACAAATAAACAGAATGGCAAAAAATCATGTTGACAAGTGCACATGCACTGCAGTTCAGAACATATCAGCAAATGAGGAAATGTATATACAATGAGTAACAAATGCCATAAGTGCATACGCACTGAAGTATTGAACATATCAGGAAATCACAAAATGTATACAGAATGAGTACAGATCATATTGAAAAACGTGAAAAGTGCACAGGCACTGAAGTTCAGTAGAAAACATATTAACACATGACATAAGTGCACATGTACTGTAGTTTAGAACATATCATCAAATCAAAAAAAAAAAAAAAAAAAGTATATGTTCATAAATACAAATCATGTTAGCAAAAAAATGTTTCTTTTACTGTGTTACAAGAATTAGGATTGGAAAGGGAAGGATTGCATCATGGTTGTAGCACTTTAGGTTGCACGCAGCTGCACTGAAAGTCCATATCTTTCCATAGAAGTACAACACCAAGTGAGACAATCTGAAGTTCTTTTCCCAGAAGTATTTATCGGCGTAGCCAAGACACAGAAATGTCGTAGTAATATTCCATGTTATCATTTTGGTAGTACATTAGGTACACCAAACAGTGGGACCATAATAACGTCTCCATCGCTCACGGTGGTGGACAGCATGTCGTGTCAACACCACGCTCTTACAAGGCACACCAACGTAGAATTAGTGCGAAAACCAAATATAGTGCTCAATGATCATGAGGATGGACAGGACCAATGGATATTGCAGTAATTCAGGGTAGTTAGCTCAGAAGGTGAAGGACATTAAGACACATAGTAGTCTTCATTGAGAATTACAGTAGTAGTTTGCGGCATTCGTAGCCCAGTTATTGAACATTTCTGTACCATGTATTTAGTATTACAGAATAATGTTCATAAAATTAACTGATTATAGCAATTATTGGCATCATGGGTAATTGTATTACAATAAACAGTGGCAGTCCTTGGCCAGTTACAAAGCATATTTAGTCATTGAAAAGGAGAGTCAATTATTGGCATAGCATTAACATAATTCATTAAGTTATACTAATTATTGGCACTCATTGGCCAGCTACCAAACATCAAAAGTCATCATTGAAAACAGGAGCTAATGAATGGCATAGTATTAACATAATTCATTTAGTTACACTAATTATTGGCACTCAGTAGCCAGTCACAGAACATCAAAAGTCATCATTGAAAACAGGAGCTAATGAATGGTATAGTATTAACATAATTCATTTAGTTACACTAATTATTGGCACTCAGTGGCCAGTTACAAAACATTAAAAGTCATCATTGAAAACAGGAGCTAATGAATGGTATAGTATTAGCATAATTCATTTAGTTACACTAATTATTGGCACTCAGTGGCCAGTCACAAAACATCAAAAGTCATCATTGGAAAACAGGAGCTAATGAATGGTATAGTATTAACATAATTCTTTAGTTACACTAATTATTGGCACTCAGTGGCCAGCAAGTATTGAATAGTACAACATTTTTAATTATTGGCAGTCATTGGCCTGTTACAAAACATCAAAAGTCATCATTGAAAACAGGAGCTAATGAATGGCATAGTATTAACAAAATTCATTTAGTTACACTAATTATTGGCACTCAGTGGCCAGCAAGTATTGAATAGTACAAAACATTGTTCATCATCCAGTATTATTCAGAACTCTCTTAAATGGGTAGCATTATTTGGAACTGGTGATACACACCTTTTTTTTGTTAGCAATGCATTGCTTTGGGTAATTATAACGGAAAGCAAGGAGAGAAAAGAAAAAAAATTGCTTCTGGGTTGTTCCTGTAAATGAAAAATGTGTAACGTCATTCGTCATGAGTCAGCTGTAGCACGGTTATGAAACAAGGAAGTATATGTGATCACATTCATAAATGATAGACACAACTGGGTAAACAAATGCAAGTACCAGTACAGGTTTAATAAGTAACAAGTTTAGTAAGTATCATGAAAGGCTTCTCCCGGAAAAAATACAAAATGGATTATTGAGCTGAAAGAAGAAACGCGTACTATGCTGAAAAGTAGTAAACTTCGAATTAACAGGTAGTGAAATGTGTATAAAAAAATGTGTTCCATAGCTGTCCTTTCCAAAACCTTCAGTCATCATACCATGCAATATAACACCTGCTGTCAAAGCGAACTGCAACAAATACTTAAATAACTACGTAGCATAAATACATAACTTCAACATTATCCTCATCTGCAAAGAAATCTTCATTATCCATATCATCATAGCTTCATTATTATCATCACGTGTAAAGAAAAACTTCATTATTCATAGTAGCATATTCTTCATCATTACTCTTCATCAGCATTCATTATCATCTGCAAAAAATCACTTCATTACTCATTACACAACTATTCCTTATCTCTACCATATTTCATCACTAAAACTAAGATGTGTAGTTCTGTCTGACAGCCTGCATCAATCGCCTTGTATTCTGAAAGAAAAAATTAGTTAAGACTGCTATCCTACGATGTGTATAGTATATTCTTGTTAATGCTTGTTAATTCTGATCCATTTACTCTTCCTCATATGGTTTTTGTATCTTCTTTCGTCTATTCCGTAGTTGAAATTCCCATTTCTGTTTAATTTATTTCCTTTACACATCATTTCTTTCTGAAATTGATGAACAAAGATTAATGTCTTGCATTTAAATCATATACCCACTAAATAACGACTGGTTTATGGTGACATAATTAAGCATACAGCATAACATGACAGAAAACGTAATATGTCAAAAGCATAGACAGTGTTCAAAGACAAAAATGTACAGAGAATATCACAATGCAGCACCAAAAAAAGAAAAATGTGAAACAGTCACGATGTTGAGATATCATAGGACAAAAAAATGTCAAAGTCAACTGGTGTGTGTTATACCTTAACTATTTCACAGTGCATACAATCAAAACATGAAAACAATCGTACATACATTAAAAAAATGGAAAATGTGCACGGTCTGATGTGTAACGACAAGAAAAGCGACCTGCTAACCTTACCTTGCCGGGCACTTGTCAAGAAAAAGTACGATAATCATCAGTAATTGTTCATGTGAATATAATTGCAGAAATGATCATAAAAATTAGTAAATAGCATTACAGTGTGATAAATCATAAAGTATGTTCACTCAATAAAGGATTTTATGTTGGATAAGTGGTGGTTTCCTTTCGATTTTCTGGTTCTCAGAGTTTCGACGTGTACAACATTGGAGTGAGGAATGCTGCGAATCCGATATGGACCTGCGTATAGAAGTTCAAATTTACTGCACGTACCTTTTATTTTGCTGGATAAATAGTGTGTACGTACTAATATCTTCTGTCCCACGTGAAAGTCTCGGCGTGTACAAACCTGTTTTTGCTGTCTTCTCCGGCGCTCTGCGGAACGTTTGATGTTGTTCAGCGCAATGTCAATTATTTCGTGGTGTCGTAATCGACGAGATGTAGGAAATGTTACTAATTCTTTAATTTTGTTAGGTGGTTCAGTATTTTTCAGTATAACAGACGGAGATAGCATAGTCGATTCATTTGGTATGGAATTAATTACATCCTGGAATGAGAATATGTGTGTGTGTCCCAAACAATATGTCTTTTGTGGCAGTATATTCTACACAGTTTACCAATTTCTTTCATTAATCGTTCACAGGGGTTCGAAGAAGCATGGTACTTGGATATATAGATCGGAGAAATGTTTCTAGCTCGTAACATGCGTGACCATATAGCAGAACGAAATTGTGATCCATTGTCAGAAATTACTTTCATCACATGCCCTACATGAAAAAGAAAATGTTTTACAAATGCTTTCGAAACAGTTTTAGCAGTAGCTTTGCGTAACGGAGTGAAAGTAACAAATTTTGAAGTGAGTTCAACAGCGACAAAGATGTAGAAAAAACCTCTATTAGTTCTCGGAATTGGACCAAAAATGTCTACTGCGGCCATATGTCTTAATTTAACGGGTACAATGGGATATAATGGAGGAATATGTGAAGTGGTGTCTGACTTAGCTTTCTGGCAAATTTTACGTGACGCTAAAACTCGTCGTATACGTTTCTCCATGTTGGCAAAATAACAGTTCTGTCTCAGTATAAGAAAACATTTTCAGGCTCCGTAATGTGCATAACTTAAATGAGTGTACCAGATTAATTTGTTAACCAGTTCGTCAGGAATGCATAATAACCAATCGTTGCTGTCAGGATGAGAGCGGCGAAACAGAATGTCATTGCGTACAGCGTAATGGTTTCTAATCGTAACATTATTCTTATCTTGCCAAAGGTGTTTAATTTCTTTCCACACATTGTCTTTACTTTGCTCTTTTGCGATGTCCTGTAATGACGACGAAATAAAATTTTCAAATGCAACTTGCTGAATGTACATGACACTGAAATTTGCTTTGCAGAAGTTGGTTGCTACGTCTTGCTGATTGTTACTGAGAGAACGCGATAGTGCGTCTGCTATAACATTTTGTGTGCCGGGAATGTGAACAATCGTAAAATTAAATTCCTGTAAATAAAGTTTCCATCTGCTTAATCTGTCGTGAGTGAATTTAGCCGAAAGTAAAAATTGTATCGCTCTGTGATCTGTGTAAACGGTGGTGTGTCTGCCATAAAGAAAATGTCTAAATCTCGTGAAAGCCCAAACAACACATAATGTTTCCAATTCCGTAACGGAGTAATTTCGTTCAGCAGGCGACAGAATGCGACTTGCAAATGCGATATTTTTAATTACTGTTGAGCCATCTTCTTCAATTTCCTGAAAAATATGTACGCCTAAAGCGGTGTTAGAACTGTCGGTGGCAATGGAAAAATTTCTGGTAAGATCTGGGTGTGATAAAAGTGGTGCATTCAACAAAGCATGTTTCAGGTTCATAAATTCAGAATGTGCTTGCTTATCCCAAGACCAAATAGTGTTTTTACCTGTCAGTTGACATAATCTAGGCGTCTCTAAGGCAGAGTGATGAATAAATTTACGAAAAAAGTTAATTAAGCCCAGAAAACTGCGTAATTGTTTTTTCGTTGTAGGAATAGTAATGTCACGTAGAGCTTAAAGTTTTTCCGGATCTGGCGCAATGCCTTCTGCTGAAATTACGTGTCCAAGAAATTTTATGGAAGTTTTGCCAAAATGCGATTTACTGAGATTAACTGTGAGTCCTTGAGCATGAAAAGTTTGTAACAGTCGTTCTAGAATCAGATTGTGTTCAGTCCAGTTAGCTTCTGCAATAAGAATGTCATCTACGTACGTCGTGATTCTGTCTTTAACTTCTGTCGGAAGTATTGTGTTCAAACCGCGAATAAAAGCTGCAGAGGAAATAGTTAAGCCGAACGGTAATTTACAAAACTGATAACAGTCACCAAAACAGAGAAAAGCTGTGTACTTTCTGCAATTCGGATGAAGTTGAATTTGCCAAAATCCCGATTTGAGATCTAATGTGGAAGAAAAAGCTGTACCGTGAAATTTCTGTAGAAGTTCCTCTGGTGTCTGTGGTCGATCTGTTTCATTAATAATTATGTCATTGATGTGACGTGAATCAAGTACGAGGCGAAGTGCGCCATCTTTTTTCTTAACAATATGTAGCGGGTTTATGTACGGACTAACTGCTGGTTCTATGATTCCTTGGTCGAGCATATCCTGCAACTCTTTTTTAACCTGTTCTCTGTGGATATATGGAATGGGATAATGCTTTGCTTTAAATGTATCGTGCTGTTTGACTTGAAATTCATACATAAATCCGGACATAGTACCAGGAATGTTGTCAAAAACTGGAGCTTGCTGTAAAAGAATTTTGCGTAGTTGCGTGCGTTCGTCGTCTGTATTTGCACTGCTCTGTTTAACTTTATCAGAAATCGTCTGTATTACGTCATAGTCAGCTTCGTCTGGAGTATTATAGTTATGTACGTAAGTATCCGTGAACAATGTGGAATTACAGTCTATGTTACGTGATACGGAAATGACCTCTGTACGATTAATTGTTTGTTTTTTCGCAGATAAAGAATGCTGAAATTCTAAAGCCAATTGCACATTTTCATCCTTCAACATTAAATAAGAATTCTGAAAATCAACCACTGCGTCGTGTTGTACCAGAAAATTAGTGCCTAAAACAACGTCTGTTGTCAATAAAGGAACAATCCAGATATTTGAGTGAAATTTGTGACCTGTAATACAAAATGATTAATGTGTCTGTAATTTAACGTCTACTCCTTTACTCGACACTGCTCCTTTCACTTTCGTTTTGCCTAATGATAATGTGGGATAGGTATTCTCTTTGTTACACTCGTTAAAAGTTTCTTCATTTATTACTGACATAGGTGATCCGGAATCGATTACTGCTGAAAATTTCGGTGAACCTATTTTAATTTCGATGACAGGATGTGAAATGATTTTCTGAACAACTGGTCTTTCCTGTAAAAGAGTGTCTCGGATGTCGTCGAAAGTAATAACATTTTCGTGAATAACATTCTGTGTATCTGAAGTATTGCTTACGTTGCTGGAAGATGCAACCTGTACAGTATCTAGTCAGATTCTATCTGACGTGTTATTATTATCTGGAGGATGTTGTGGCATTTCTACTATTTGAACTGTTCTATTACTTCTTACAGACGTATTACGCTCTGGAAGATACCTACTGTCGGGTTCATTCACAAGAATATGTTGTTGTTGATCATTTTGTTGCTGGTAAGACCGACTGTTATTATACGTACGCTGATATTTGTGCTCATTATTTTTACGTCTGTCGTGATAGTCATTCCTATACGGTGCATTGCGATAGCAATTGAAATACTGTCTTCTCTGTACGTAGTTATTTCATGCTGTTGTGGTGGAAAACGTCTATTGTTACTAAAATGTGGTTCCTGTCGCTGAAAATTTTGACGTTTTTGATAATTATAATTTTGTCTGCTATTAAAGTTCTGGTAGTTGTCGTGCCTAAAGCGCCTGTTACTTTTACTATTGAAATTACGTGACTGATCGTAATTATTGTAAGTTTGTTGGCCATGGTTGTTATATGAAAAATTTTTGTTTACAAAGGAATAATCAGATTGTTGTACTTCCAAGAGCTGTAACAGATCTCTGAATGCCGAAATATTTTCTTTTTGTTGACCCGTTAAAAGTGGGTGAATCTGTGTTCTGTCAGTTTTAAACACTTTAAATTTTCTCACTGACAGAAAATGTTTGTAATCAAAATTATCGTCTGTGTGTGATGGAACAGGTTCAGGATTGTAAGAGAATCTGTTGAACTGCGGTTGTTCGGAATCTAACTCCCGTACTCTCTGTAGATTACCCAAATTATATGCGCTGCGTGAGTCTGACAAATGATCGCAAAGTGGCGTCTGCTGTGATGTATTAAACCCAGAAACATTGTTTATCTCTGTTACCTCTTGCTGTAAACTTGACAATTTTCTACGTAGGGTGTCATTAGATGAATCGATCTCATTAATTGTCTGCTGTAAATTTTGAAATTTAGGTGTTTGGTTAAATGAAACCGGTGAAGTATCGTCTGATTTGCTGTCATTATTACTTTCAATAACGTCGATACGACTGGCCAGTTCATCACATTTTTCAGTCAGTATTTTTACCTGATCATTGGTTTTAGTATCAGAGGCATTAATCTGTTTTTGCAATTTACGTGTAGTTTCATTCAGTTTTATAACATCAGCCTTGACGACATCAGATTCTTGTGTTAGTTCTAATTGTTTGAGTCTGTCGGTCACTGTCTGAATATCTGCTGTGTGTGTATCTGTTTTCGATTTCAGATCGGAAATTTCGTCACGTAATTCTGTGTTCGACTGTTTGATGGTATTAATTTCGTCGGACACTGTAGCAATATTGTTGTCTACATACGTTTTTGCCTTCACAAACATTTTACGTTTGTCTTCTTGTCTCTGAGCAGTGATTGTTTCCATGACTTGACGTTTGACTTTATTTTGATCCTGAATAAATTTGCGAAAACGCGTATCACTGTTTTGTATGTGAAGATTAAAACGTTCGTCAATCTGTGTGTTCTGTTGCTCGAATTTCGCATCTATCTTTGCATCCATTGTCCGCGAAAGTTCTGCTGTCATTGCTTTAAACTCGTCGCATAATTGTGTAGCCTTTTCAGAGCATTGTTTACCGACTGTGCTAATTTCCTCTCTAAGTGTTTCTGTTGTAGCTGTTTGCATATCCTCTAATTCTTGAGCAACAGATCTAATTTCTTCACTACTTTTTCTTGAACAAGGCTCAATTTCCGCGCGTAACTGTTCCTTAGTATCATGACATTGCGCAGCAACATCTCTAATTTGTTCACTAAGCTGTCTGGAATCGTTGTCTAATTTTTCATTTAACTGTTCGTACTGTTCACTAAGTTGTTGTTTGAGATCTTCTTTAAGACTGTCTTGTTTTTCATTCTGTTGTTTGGAATCGTTATCAAGTTTTTCAATACGTTCATTAATTCGTAGCAACAATGCCGTAATTGGATCCGACGCAAGATTAGCATTTCTATTCTCTGTGCTGTTTAAAGGTGGATCTGGAATTGTCTCGCTTTCTATAACCATTTGGTTATTTTGAGATTTACAAAAAGGTTTGCCAGTCGAATGTACACTATCGGTCACTATTTCGGAATTAAATGGATCTGTCGTACTCCAGTACACTGTCCATTTTCATTAGAGAAATTTGTCTGTACGTTATTTGAATTTTCCAAACCGGTTGTGTTAAGCTGGGCACCGCTCATTACAATAGAGCGTCCCGCGTCATCAATTGTCGTCAAATTAACAGAGGAGACAATTGAGTTCCTTTGTTCATCAGTAAGATAATAATCATCATTAGTGGTTGGAATGCATTGATTGTCAGTGAATGCAGGATTGTCATCATTACACTGTGTGTCACAATTACTATCGGTCACATTGTTTAAGTCAGTAATTTCATTCGTAATACCTCGCGATACACTATTCATACTATTTCGTGGCATTTTTACAATAGTCACAATTATTCACAAAGGAAATAAGCACAAATGCGAAAACCAACAAACAAATACAACACAGCAACGAATTGCCGATGATCTGAGGAAAGAAAGTCACAAAATTAGTAAAAGCGTTGCGCCAAATGCTAATTATATTTAAGCAAATAAGAGCAGATATCTGACTGTTTCTTAGAAGATTCCCAAAGAAATACGATCCTGGCAGGGTCGCCAACTGTAACCTACCCACAAAATTTGAAAAGACAATAATTTGAGTGTAACCTCCCCACAAAAATTTGAAAGACAATATTTAAATGTTAACGAGAATAGAACCTAGTGTAACCTCCCAGCAAATAAAACAATTTATTGACAATGACAATTAAATGAGAAACAGCAATCTGAACCAAATGTAAGCTGCCAACAAAAATGTAAGCCAATTCAATAAAAAATGAAATCTCAGTGACAATGAAAACGCAAATAGACCGAAATGTCGATCTTAGGTCCTGATTAAACTCAAATTCTTACCTCAGTAAAATTGCATCTGCTCTTATTTTTCGCCATAGCTGGGAGGAAATGCATCGCAAATTATTCTTTGAATTTAAGTAAATTTTTTCTTTATGGAAATGCATGGGAAATTTTCTTTCAATAAAATGTTTGTTTTGTTAAAATGCTTGGTTTGAAAACAAAATAATTATTGGGGTGATTCTTGAACAAATTATTTACAGTTAATATACATTACATTATCATATGAGCGCAATGCTGCTTCATTACCTTATTTAAAAAATATACCTCGTCCTGAATCTTGACCAGAGTCCCATGTCGACGCCCGCCGACTCCTCACAGACAACTGCGACTGTCTCTCGCGCGCTACTAGCACGAACGAACTACATGCTCTCTCTACTCGCTACGTACAACAACTGCCTAGCAACTGCACTGAACTCTCGCGCGGTCAAGCGCAGACTAGCCACGATATATAACTCTCTGGTGAGAGATTCTGTCATGCCTCGCCATCGCTGCATCTGTGTTTCAATCTTCCGCCATCTTTTGTAACGCCCACACCGCATATGCCCTCCGCTTCACTAAATCGCCAGGTAACAGTTTATGATGCCGATGGATTTTGTACGGATAGCATCGGAGGGTACGCCTTAGTGCCAACCAAACAGTAGTGTACGGAATGCCAGCGAGACGTGCGACTGCACGAGCGCTGACTTCCCCATGCATAGACGAACCCGCTACAGTCTTAATTTCTTCCTGAACTGTCTCAGCAGCATTACCCCTTGTGCTCGATCGGCCACTACGGGGTCTATCGTCGAAACAACCCGTGGCTTCGAACTTCGAAATCATTCTCGCCACAGCTGTATTTGTGAACGGACCTTTACCCGTTCGAATCCCCTTCCTATGGCGATAGGATCGTAACGCTGAACTAGCACATTCTCCATTGTGATAATACAGCTTCACTAAAAGCGCCTTTTCTCGTAACGTCAACATGCTGCGACTGCTGGCGCATCTGATTCTCTCTCTCATTACAGCTCCTTTTATACGCGATTGTCATGCGCAGTCACTGACATTTTGCTGTCCAGCGCCATCTGTCGGACTGCTGCTGCAGTTTATTAAGTTTCCAAATTTATACTGACATTTTGATCACCCGGTACATGTAACATTAGTGCTGGGAATGTGAATAAATATAATTATTATAACTGCTAAATAGTAATGGTCACGTTGTAATCGCAGTAAGTAGTCTCACCAAAAATGAGTTACAAGGAAGTTTCTTCCACCAGGTACAGAACACGATGTGCTTGTACATAAAATTTAGACTAAAACTAATAAGAATGTAAGCGTCAATAAAGTTCTTGGATGAAGTAAACTCACCAGTAGAATATAATGCGTAACTTTTAGATCCTCATATCTGCTCTGCAGCTGATGTCCTGATGTCCGTAATATGTTACTGTAAGAAATTGCAGAAATCTTTCCACATCGTGCAAATCATCAACGAAAGTTCAGAAGCTGCAGTGAATTCTGTTATTACTGCGCAGGTGGTGTGCAGCAATGAACAATTGGCGTTACAAATTGACTACCTCATGACTTTCTGAAAACTGGCTACAGTCTGCATAATGACAGTGCTGTTGCACGTTTATTTATACTTTTAGTAACATTCAGTAGCATTGTAGAAGATACAAATTTACAAAATTACAATAGAAACTTGACACACAGAAATAAACTGTGACAGCGTAATTCAGGTACGTTATTTCTTGATGAGTATGTATAGATAGTTTGTGGAATAAACAATTTAGAGGCGGGAAACAAGATAATGTATGGAAATTAACAATTTCAATTACATATGATTAAATTATAAGCAAAACATAGGTTGCATCGTTTTCTTATCATTAACTAGAAATACAAATTAAATATACTTCCACTTAATGGTAGCCACATAGTTCAAAAGGACTGCTAAGGCTGAAAATCGGTATACGTATCCAATTGTAATAAGGGACTGCATAATTTCTCTTAACGTACAACCGATGTGGCAAGTATTTTACACTGCTGAGCTATTATACCTCAATAATGCACGTAATGCGAACAGAATGAGAGCAAATGTAAATTCTAGTCAACATTGCCTGTCATTGAAGAATTTAGCTAATTAGTGGATTCAATGTTAAGAACAAAAAAAAATATTCCTACCAATTACAGATTCTGGGTATGAATCTTATGCAGTTATGAGCTTTCTATTTGGCTTCTAACCAGAACTTCCTTAGTAACTGCAGTGTAATTCACTATGTAATTAGTATCAAACTGCAATATTCTAATGACTGACAATAATTTATACGCTTAACTGTGGCCCGAGTGGTCCCTTCAGAGGGTGTTCTGCAACACACACCACCCTTTATTATCTCTGTCTAACGTTAATTACATCAGTATTATAAATCGAAGCTATTATGGATTAGTTATTAGTTATTCACGTACTTTCGAATTTCACTTTTATAAAATGAAAAGCTTCGGAAAGTGATAACACAGTGTGTTGGTTTCACAAACTCCATCATTTAGCCAAAGAAGAGGTACAAGCATCTTTGTACCTGTGAATACAGATTAATTCAGATTCCTCGTGGTTTTATCTACACATCTCCGTTCTCTTCCCATTTCAGTGCCCTCCCGACGTTTTTTTCCTTCTTCATATTTTTATGTCGCCCTCCTTCTTCCTTATTTTCTATTGTCACGAAACTGCGCCCCCACAGGAATGACGCCCAATGCATGTGTCCCAACTGGCGTGCCCTACAATCGTCAGTGACCGAATCTCCTTTATAAATCTAACATGTAAACTTACCCAAGGGACACACTTTATTCCGATTGGCTACTAATATGTCGTAGTGTAGAGCAAAATAAGAGTGTCATAATTTTTTGTACATACCCGTATGGCAACTAAGGGGTGAAATACCCCCTTGTAAAAAGTGTAATCAGCAATTTTTGACCTGAAAAATTCTGCGCCCCCTCATTACTGTACAGATTTACAGTAATGTTACAATAATAATATACAAAAAATTTCAAACATAAGTGAATCTGAAAAAAGTTTAGCATGAAAACAAACAAATACTGTATATATAGTGTGATCCGGAGACCCCCAAAAACATACGTTTTTCATATTAGGTGCATTGTCCTGCCTAGTCATTAGACATCGTGCTGCCTTGTCATTAGACATCATGAGAGAGCAGAATGGGGCACTCCACGGAATTTACGGACTTAGAACGCGGTCTTGTCATTGCGTGTCACTTGTGTCATACATTTGAACGCAAGATTTCCACTGTCCTAAACATCACTAGGTCTACTGTTTCCGATGTGAGAGTGAAGTGGAAGCGTGAAGGGACACGATCTGCACAAAAGCGAACAGGCCGACCTCGTCTGTTGACTGACAGAGACCGCTGACAGCTGAAGAGGGTCGTAATGTATAATAGGCAGACATCTATCCAGACCATCACACAGGAATTCCAAACAGCATCAGGGTCCACTGCAAGTACTATGGCAGTTAGGCGGGAGGTGAGAAAACTTGGATTTCATGGTCGAGCGGCTGCTCATAAGCCACAAATCAGGCCGGTAAATGCCAAACGACTCCTCACTTGGTGTAAGGAGCGTAAACATTGGACGATTGAACAGTGGAAAAACGTTGTGTGGATTGACGAATCACGGTACACAATGTGGCGATCCAATGGCAGGCTGTGGGTATGGCGAATGCCCGGTGAACATTACCTGCCATCGTGTGTAGTTTCAACAGTAAAATTCAGAGGCGGTGGTGTTATGATGTGGTCTTGTTTTTCATGGATCGAGCTTGTACCTTTTGTTGTTTTGCATGGAACTATCACAGCACAGGCTTACACTGATGTTTTGAGCACCTTCTTGCTTCCCACTGTTGAAGAGCTATTCGGGGATAGCGATTGCATCTTTCAACACGTTCCAGCACCTGTTCATAATGCATGGTCTGTGGCGGAGTCGTTATGCGACAATAACATCCCTGTAATGGCTGGCCTGCACAGAGCTCTGACCTGAAGCCTATAGAACACCTTTGGGATGTTTTGGAACGCCGACTTCGTGCCTGGCCTTACCGACCGACATTGAAACCTCTCCTCAGTCCAGCACTTCGTGGAGGGTGCCACGAACTTATAAGACATATTCAGCCACGTGTCCGGATACATTTGATCACATAGTATATATATATATATATATATATACACTCCTGGAAATTGAAATAAGAACACCGTGAATTCATTGTCCCAGGAAGGGGAAACTTTATTGACACATTCCTGGGGTCAGATACATCACATGATTACACTGACAGATCCACAGGCACATAGACACAGGCAACAGAGCATGCACAATGTCAGCACTAGTACAGTGTATATCCACCTTTCGCAGCAATGCAGGCTGCTATTCTCCCATGGAGACGATCGTAGAGATGCTGGATGTAGTCCTGTGGAACGGCTTGCCATGCCATTTCCACCTGGCGCCTCAGTTGGACCAGCGTTCGTGCTGGACGTGCAGACCGCGTGAGACGACGCTTCATCCAGTCCCAAACATGCTCAATGGGGGACAGATCCGGAGATCTTGCTGGCCAGGGTAGTTGACTTACACCTTCTAGAGCACGTTGGGTGGCACGGGATACATGCGGACGTGCATTGTCCTGTTGGAACAGCAAGTTCCCTTGCCGGTCTAGGAATGGTAGAACGATGGGTTCGATGACGGTTTGGATGTACCGTGCACTATTCAGTGTCCCCTCGACGATCACCAGTGGTGTACGGCCAGTGTAGGAGATCGCTCCCCACACCATGATGTCGGGTGTTGGCCCTGTGTGCCTCGGTCGTATGCAGTCCTGATTGTGGCGCTCACCTGCACGGCGCCAAACACGCATACGACCATCATTGGCACCAAGGCAGAAGCGACTCTCATCGCTGAAGACGACACGTCTCCATTCGTCCCTCCATTCACGCCTGTCGCGACACCACTGGAGGCGGGCTGCACGATGTTGGGGCGTGAGCGGAAGACGGCCTAACGGTGTGCGGGACCGTAGCCCAGCTTCATGGAGACGGTTGCGAATGGTCCTCGCCGATACCCCAGGAGCAACAGTGTCCCTAATTTGCTGGGAAGTGGCGGTGCGGTCCCCTACGGCACTGCGTAGGATCCTACGGTCTTGGCGTGCATCCGTGCGTCGCTTCGGTCCGGTCCCAGGTCGACGGGCACGTGCACCTTCCGCCGACCACTGGCGACAACATCGATGTACTGTGGAGACCTCACGCCCCACGTGTTGAGCAATTCGGCGGTACGTCCACCCGGCCTCCCGCATGCCCACTATACGCCCTTGCTCAAAGTCCGTCAACTGCACATACGGTTCACGTCCACGCTGTCGCGGCATGCTACCAGTGTTAAAGACTGCGATGGAGCTCCGTATGCCACGGCAAACTGGCTGACACTGACGGCGGCGGTGCACAAATGCTGCGCAGCTAGCGCCATTCGACGGCCAACACCGCGGTTCCTGGTGTGTCCGCTGTGCCGTGCGTGTGATCATTGCTTGTACAGCCCTCTCGCAGTGTCCGGAGCAAGTATGGTGGGTCTGACACACCGGTGTCAATGTGTTCTTTTTTCCATTTCCAGGAGTGTATATATATAAGTTCGTACAACCAATAGAGTGCATTCCCACGTGAGAGCCACTTCACTTCTTTGTGGAGGAGCAGGGAACGATGAAGGCTTCCCATATCTTCACACAGTATTGTGGAAAGTCTTGACTTCAACGGCCTTTTTATGTAGGTAATGATTTGAATGGATTCGTCTAAAACTTTATTGAACGAAACAGGCATTTGTTTCGTAGCTAAAGCGTATCTGTAGAGAGCACAATGACTACTGCTCCAGTTCTTGGTGTTTTCTTTTATTTTCGTTATTGCTCCAACTGTAGGACCTGTCATAGCTTTTGCACCATCTGTGCACACATCTATGCAATTAGACCATGAAACTTCGTTAGTCCATAAAAAATCATCCAACAGACGGAGTATTTCTGCACCTGTTGTGTTGGCAGGTAGTGTTCTGCACAATAAGAGGTCCTCCTCAAAACATCCAGAATATTCATAACGGACAAAAGCCAATAAAATCGCTAATTCTGCAACAGCAGTGGATTCATCTATCTGCAGAGAAAATGAAATTATTGGATGCAAGAAACAAGAGTGTCTTTCACATCATTCGACATGTCAACAATGCATCACTTGACAGTATTGTTTGATAATGGCATCAAAGATACAAGAAGAAACAATATCATTAACACACGGCTTTATGAGATTTTCTGGAATGGTATGAGCTTTGCCTGTTTTTGCCTCTCGATAACTAACCAAGAAAGAAGCTTTTAATGAATTTTCATTAATTGTTTTTGCATGAGTTTTCATGCAATGCTGAGAGGCAGATAGTTCAACACGCACTTTTCCTTTTGAAAAAATCTATGTCTTTAGCCTAGAAATCCTGTCTTTAGCCTAGAAATCCGGGTGACTACCTTCAAAATGGCGGCGCAATTTAACTGGAGCCATTGAACTGTTCGGAAGGACTCGCGCACAAATTAAACACTGATATTTACCCTCCTTTGTCTCCATAAAGCCCATTTCTAAATAGCTTTCATTGTACTTACGCTTCTTGGATATTCCACATCCACAGGAATTTGCAACCAATGGAGTACTTGCAGCGTTTTCACATAATAAATCCGGCTGTGGAGCTTCTTGTGATTGTTCTTCCTTTGGTCGTCCTCCCTCCTCATTCATTTCAACTGGAAACTTCCCTTGTGAAGGCGATGGTGGAAGTGCACCCTTCTTCAATGATCCTGAGTTCAGCCACCGATCCATGTTAGAAGTAATAAACTGGAGAAAAATCGACTTACGAAATAGGATAGTGTACTGAGAAAGCAAGTTTAACATTTAATGATGCCTGGGGCCGCATACGTGCCAGCGAGCGCTGTGATTGGTCGACAAAGCTCGCTCCGCGCATGCGTAAAAGGTTTCAACGCATCTAGCGCCGTGAGCCGGCGCACAAACGACCACCGTATTGTTGCGAAACAGTCGATCAGAGAAGCCGCATTCTCCGGCACTAAACTGTGTATGCGTTCTCTCTTAGGAACTGCAAAGGCTGCTTGGGAATACGACCTGAAGTAAAAGTACACATGTTTGTCACACGAAAAAAAAAATAGTGATGAAATTGATTTTCACATTTTTGTTCAATAATTTTACTCATTATTTTACACGATTCGGTGAAAGGTGGCCACGGAACCGCTAGAAAGAGCCGGCGGACCCCAAAAGGGTCCGCGGACTACACGTTGGGAAGCCCTGCTCTAGGGATTGATCGATGAGGGGATACGTAACAGTAAAGGTATAATGAGCTTATACCTGGAAATGCTTGCTTTCCATGCTAGAGACCATTTATTCAATCATAAATTGTTACACAGACTGCAGTCTAATACGCTCTGTACCATGCAGCCACTGTTACAGAATGTGTTGAAAATGGTTACCATATGGCTCAATGCAAGTGTGTATGTGCCATAGCATCTCCTGTCACACAAGTTCACATCGACCAGGCTGCATCCAAACAGTGTCAAAGTCAGCATAAATTCGTTGTTCCAGTGTCTCCACATCCGGAATGGGCTGTGCATGGCCCCATAATCGCAAGAGTAGAGATGCGGCGAATGAGCAGGCCATGCAGCTGAACCACTTCATCTGATCCATCGACCGTGGAAGACAAGACTGAGATACCCCCGCACGTTAACGGCGACGTGGGCTCGAGCACCATCATGCCGCAGCCACATAACACTTCGAATCATCAGTGGCACTTCATCCAGTAGGCGAAGCAAAGTCACTAGCGAGAAACGCCGATATAGGCGACGTAGAAGGAAACCTGGTCCCAAAATATTGTCGCCAATTATCCCAACCCAAAAATTCCGGCTACACCGATACTGATGATTCGATGTCACCATACCATGGGGATTCTGCATTTTGTACGACAGATAGCTTATGAAAGTTGAAGGTACCACTCTGTGTCATGGTGGCCTTATCAGTGAATTGGATGGATGACACAGATCCTGGAATAGTGGTTGCATGGTGAAGAAACTAGTGACAAAACTGCTGTTGATTTGAAAGTATGTCGCTAGTAAGCCCTGCACACGCCGTAAGTGATAAGGGTAGTAGCAACTGTCATGAAGAATGTCCCACACGGTCGTTTGGCTTACCCTGTCCTGGCGTGCCAACTACCTTGTACTGGCGATCGCTTTCAACAATGTTTATCACATTGTCCTCCAAGTCTGGTGTCCGAACATTTCGGGTACGTCCTTCATGATTTCCTGCTTCCTGCAATGACCCTGTCTGAGATAAACGGCGAAACAGTGTTGCAAACATTGAATGCTGCGATTGTTTTCGACGGGGATTGGTCTCATGATACGACCTTGCTGTCCGGCGCCCGTTGCCATTTGCCTTTCCGTAAGTAAACACCATGTCGGCAAGCTCTCGACTCGAATACGGAACCAATGTGTACAACGCTGCATCACATCCACTACAAAGTGAGTCAACAAGAGAAGTGTCCACCTCCGGTAGCTGAGTGGTCAGCGCGACAGAATGTCAATCCTAAAGGCCCGAGTTCGATTCCTGGCTGGGTCGGAGATTTTATCCGCTCAGGAACTGTGTGTTGTGTTGTCCTAATCATAATCATTTCATCCCGATTTTATCCGCTCAGGAACTGTGTGTTGTGTTGTCCTAATCATAATCATTTCATCCCCATCGATGCGCAAGTAGCTGAAGTGGCGTCAAATCGAAAGACTTGCACCCGGCGAACGGTCTACGCGACGGGAGGCCCCAGTCACACGTTTACATTTAACAAGAGAAGTGAATCGGACAGAACATTACCAGTTAATATGGTTGGAGAGGACGCTTGGGAATGACGAATGAGGAACAATAGCACCCTCTAGAAGGAAACCATACATACTGTAGTGTTGGCAGAAGAGCCAACACCGTGTTACTAGTGGAGGCAGAAAGGCACGCGTTTTAGCTCACGCAGGCTGGCGTGAGGAGGGAAGAACTATACTGACGTGAGGTCTGCAGCATGACAAGGAATTAGGATTCAGAAAGCGGACGTAATTATTTGGATACTTAACTTTAATCCATTAATGATGAACTCGCTCTTGACGGTACATGAGTCACAATATTATCTGTTCAGAAGATATAGTAACTGAATATGGCGCCTTGCTAGGTCGTAGCAAATGACGTAGCTGAAGGCTATGCTAAACTGTTGTCTCGGCAAATGAGAGCGTATGTAGTCAGTGAACTATCGCTAGCAAAGTCGGCTGTACAACTGGAGCGAGTGCTAGGGAGTCTCTCTAGACCTGCCGTGTGGCGGCGCTCGGTCTGCAATCACTGATAGTGACGACACGCGGGTCCGACGTATACTATGGGACCGCGGCCGATTTAAAGGCTACCACCTAGCAAGTGTGGTGTCTGGCGGTGACACCACACCTACTGTAACTGAGGCTACATGATACAGGCCGCAGTCTCTGTAGCAAAGTATGATTGAATAAATGGTCCTTAGCATGGGAACGATGCATTTCCGGACAGAAGTTCATTAGACCTTTTTTGTTCCGTATCCTCTTATGGATCAATCCCTAGAGTTTGTACATGGTGGAAAAAATCACCCTGTTTGTGTGTGTGAGACCGTTGGCACTGAAGCCAAAACATGAGTACGTGTAAGAATATAGAGATATTTCTAGCTTAGTTCTGACTTCAGCATATGAGATTGAATTTCGTATTAACAGTGCTATACGTTTTAATATTAGATGTCGAAATTAAAACAAAACATTTCTGACGAAAATGACATTTTCTACAAAACAGGGTGCACCATTCCAACATACAAGTATATTAAAAACCAGAGAAATTTTATTTGAAGTTATTGTCTTATATCTGTCAGCGTTTCAATGATATTCATTCAGAAATATTAAATTCATTTTTTAAGGGGATGTCTCACTCCCTGAACGACCGAATGAGCAATATAAGAAAATGTGCGTCTTAATTTGCTCTACAGTACAACATATCCAAATCTGATCAAAATCGATGTGTATCTCTTGGACAGATTTACTTGCAAGTTTCGGAAACGTAGCGCAGAGACACTTTGCATTATCGTGCTAGAAGGTGCTTTGCTTTTTGACAGCTTTTTGTGCATTATTTCCAGGAGCGATGCTGCGTCTGATTCTAACCGTGACTCTGCTGTTGCTGCCATTGTCCACCACTTTCACGCGGGGAACATCCGACGAAAACGTAGCCTGCATGATGTTGATGGCCAGGTTCGAGTCCATCAGGTGGTGGTGCATCCAGAGGCGTGTGCCAGGACATATTGTGAACACCGTACGAGCGTGTATACAACGAAACGAATTCTCGATGGACCTGTCGGGCACGTGGCCGGAGTATGAAGATGTCATAGTAGGATTTTCATCTAGTGATCTTTTAGGTGCCCTTCGGTCAGGTGCATGGACAGAGTGCAAGGTGGAGGTTTTCCAGGATGCCATGGCGCACTTCGGAACCATCACTCTCGACGAAGAAGACATCAGCCAACACGGACATCGTCTGTGGTACGCTGTTAAAAGCTACAACCAGTGCTGGCACAAAAATTCCAAGAAGTACTACGGAAAGCTAAGCCCCGAATACAACTATGTAAGTAATTACTTTCCATATTTTTTCCAGACAGATATCTTGCATTCTCGAGTTGACGTATATATATACTCATGCACCAGCGAAATGCGTTCAGGATTGGCTCGGTATTCCACGCGCGGGTGTTTCGGGGCAAGAACTTTCTGTGACGCTCTCGCATCGGCATGACTACTGTGCAATACACTGTTAGGTGCTTTGATGAGGTTTCATAGAAACACTGTCACCTGCTTCTCGAATGTCCCACTCCCTATTAGCAAAGGGAAAAAATGAAAATTTAAATCTTCCCGTTAAAGTTCTGATTTCTTTCATTTTATTACGGGGGTCAAACGAGGGGCGTTCAGAATTGATTTTTCTCAGCCAATTTCGGTTGAAAAAATGCGACATTTCTTGTCTGACATCGTGGAATATTCCCGCTTCAGCCCCTATAGTTTCATTAAGTTCCGATAGTGGCGGCGCTGTACGTAGCCTTCAAAATGGCGTCTGTAACGGTGGTGCATTCCAAGCAGAGAGGCGTCAACGAGATTCTTTTGCCGTTAAACGAGAGCACCGCAGATATTCATAGGCGCTTGCAGAATGGCTACGGAGACCTATCAGTGACCAAAAGCATGGTGAGTTTTTGGGAGAGACGTCCTTCATAATCGCAACAGGGTCGCGCAAACCTATCCGATCTCCCTCGTGCCGGCTGCCTGCACACTGCTATGATTCCTGCAGTGGCGGAACATTGCCTTAACGAAGGACACAGGATGATGTATGACAGGACACAACTGATCTCTCCTGCTTCTCCCTATTGGGAATGTGTTCTTAAAGAATCCATTGAAATTAGATTATCCAGTAATATTATTGACAGGGATAAAGGTTTCCTCTGCGTAAGATATGGAATCCGATTTTGACCGACATTAAACAACAACGGTCTTCTTTTCGATCATTGGATTCTTCCAGCTAGTGCTGTTGCGATTTATCGTTTCTGCCGTCTTCTCCCACCGGCGCGCTGCGTGTCTACTTGCCGCCAGGAGGCGCTGCCCATCACCTCACGCACGCGCGGTGCTCTGTTCATGGTGTATAAATTTTCCGTCGTTGTGGCTGGAATTCAGTTCCGGCGAGGAAGTGCGCTAGCATTAACTCACCTGAAGATGGCGGCTAGCTGGTCCGCCGAAATATTGTGTCTGGACGACCATATGATCCGGCTGCAAACCCGTGAAGAATGTCAGAAGTTATTACGCCGGGAAAGTCTACGAAATAAAGATGAAAAACTGCTCGTAGCTGTTAAGGGATGCGTTTTCCACCCTATATTTACCGACACTTTTTTGCTTCTTGTATCGTGTACTTTCAACTGTATGCGTTTACGCCATTAATTATGATACACCCTGTAAAAAGGCCGCCACAGCAGCAATCTTGACAGTCAGTTGCTCCAGACGAAAACAACACAGGAAATCGTCAAAAGCTTAAGGTTTTACACTGTCTTGACGTGGGAGGATGTCTGAAAATGCCGTCGCTAAAAACTTCGTTCTCAACTGAAGTATTTATCTACTATCCATGTTTTCCTCGCAATTACCTTCCTTGTATCGATGTTTTTCGTTCTAACTTCGGTGACTGACCTTTTTAGAGATGTATACTCCTCTTCAACTGAACTGCTTACTGATCTATTTATTATTGCAGTTTCTAGAACCTCATAGAACTTTCGATGTACTGATATATTATCTCTGTCTCTTCATGAAAATGTGACCTGAGTCTATATATTGTCGTGTGTGTGCCTCACAGTCCAATATCTAACTTCAGAATCTCTGCTTGTCCATGGCGTAAACTAACTGAAATATTCCAGTATGTCCTGACCTTTTCCAAGTATGCCTCCTGTAGTTCTTGAACTGAGTATTCGCTATTACTACCTGAAATTTATTGCACAACTCAATTGGCGTTTCTCCCCTCTCAATCCAAGTACCAAACCCATATTCTCCCCTAACCCTTTCTTCTACCTCTTCCCCTACTATCGCATTCCAGTCGCTCATGTCTGTTAGATTTTCATCTCACTTTACGCATTGAATTACCCTTTCAGTGTAATAATATATTTTCTCTTGTCTCTTCATTTCTGCTTGCGACGTCGGCATGTATACCGAATGCACCGTTGTCGTTGTTCGTTTGCCGTCGATTGCGCTTAGAACATCCTATCACTGAACTATTCACAGTAACTCACTCTCTGCCCTAACTTCCTATTCATTACGAATCCTACTTCCATTATACCATTTTCTGTTGCTATTGATATTAAACTATTCCCATCTGATTATAAATTCTTGCTTCTTTGTATTTACTTTCACCGACCCCTACGGTAGGAAGGCGACGCCTTAACATTTTCCTTTTCAGATTTTATATCTTCCTATCACGTTCAATGTTCTGACGTTCCACACCCCACCTAGTAGTATTTTATCCTTTCGCTGATTATTCGATCTTTCTCTCATGGTCACCTCCCCTATGTCAATCTGCTCCTAGAGATCTGAATGAGTCCTAGTCCGTTCTGCCAATGGAGAGATCATCATGACACTTTTTCCGATTACCGGCCACATGTCCTCTGGATACACATTATGTGTCATTAATGGAGTGTTTACATTGCCTTCTGCATCCTCGTGTCGTAGATCAGGTCTGATCCTTAAGCCTTTTAGGTAGTTTCCCACCTCAAGGGCAAGAGAGTGCCCCAAACCTGTGCCCATTCCTCTGCCCTCTTTGACGAGGCCGTTGGCAGAATGAGGATGACTTCTTATGCCAGAAGTCTTCGGCTGCCATTCCGGCTTATGACTTTTATTCAAACTTTAAGCTATGGCGGGGTTCGAACCTGGAACCTAGTACGTTTTGATGGCAAGTCAAAGACGCTACTCCTACACCATATGCGATCGTACCAGGATGTCACTGAGTGATTAAAAACGCCGTTACAGGGGGAAATAAGTCAGAAAAGCATTGTGATCTTTTTGAAGCAATTAAACCCACAACATAAAAGAAATAATTTACATAGTTGATCAAGCTTCAAAAGAACTTAAGAAAGCCACACTGCAAAAATCATTGAAGAACATTTGTCGTAACCTAAACCAAGAGCAAGAACTTCTAGGAACTAGTAAGCCAGACACTACAGATGTAACTAATGATTTTTAGAATCCTCATAATGATATCCAGCTGATGAAGAGGAATGTACAGCAGAAAGTGACGTTACTGTTGTTAGCAATGAAAAACTTGAAGATGATTAGATCATCGAACTCGTTTTACAACAAGAGAAGTCAGAAGATAATGAAGGAAGAAGATGAAAAGATCAGCTATTCTGCAGCGAAAGATGTGTTCGAATATGCCTTCAAACATTTGGTACAGGCAACTACTGCTACGGACGTAATTATTGTGTGCAAAGAAGTTCCATGACGCAGTCGCAAAGTGAAGGTTTCAGAAATTGAAACAAAAAAGTTTTTTACTCTTTTAAATAGTTTTTCAGTGTTTAAGATTCTCTGATTTCCTTCATAGTTTTCTATAAATATATATTTTTTACTAAGTTTTGATTTATTACATCGTTTTGAGCTCTGTGTACGACTTGTTTCATCCTCTTGAAATTGTCCAACCTTTTTATCATTCATACCACTATCTGTTCGCGTAAGGGGTGACTGACCGAAGCTCTACTGTGTATGATAGAGCCGATACGTTTTTTGCCATTTTTTAGATAATATACTTTGGAA
The DNA here is from genome assembly GCF_021461385.2 of Schistocerca piceifrons. Lineage (NCBI taxonomy): Eukaryota > Metazoa > Arthropoda > Insecta > Orthoptera > Acrididae > Schistocerca > Schistocerca piceifrons. The sequence goes on from NC_060139.1 coordinate 989,942,663, forward strand.
GGGGTATGGGTAAACGTGACATAATATTCAGGGAACAATGAGGAATGGGTTAATAGGTATATGTTTGCTTTCTTTTTTTCCACTACAGCAAACAGAGTCACAAGTCAAGAGGCCATGTGATGGTTAGCGTACCTGCTTAAATGGTGGAGGTAAACCAACTACAGCAACACCTACAGTTTTCCTTCAATTTTTGGGTCATAAATTATTACAGATGGATAATAAATAATGGAATTAACTGAAAGATTAGAAATAATGGTAATAAAAGTGACAGGTCATTAATTAAACTACATTCACAGTCTTGGATAAATATGGCAACCATGCAGCTTTACTAACCAATAGGACAATGAACCTTTTTTAAGTCACACATTTGAGCTAGAGCAAGTGTGGAATTGGGGGTGAAGGCAGACTGGGGGATGGAAGGAGGAGATTAGGGGGAGGAGAGGAGGTCTGGCAACCTTTCAAAGTGGGCCAAGATGCAGCACAGATCGGCATCAGTGCACCCAGAGCCAGGAACGGCCTTGCTACATTACTTACCTTCACCCAGAAAAGCAATGTCACTGCGTATGTTCTGCCCACTAACTCACGCCCTTGAGAGTGTGAGAGCTGTACTTTGGAAGGATCTGGCGTACAAAGTCCCAAGTTTCCATTTTTGGCTAATGATTGGCTAGTGATATCCATCCAGCTGACCACACAATGCATGCTAATGTTGCTGCCAGGTTATGTCCAGGGCAGCACATGCAGTGGCGCTCAGTTTCCCCAAGTCGTCTGTCACTACAATTTGGCAGCCAGCACACTGTAGCACAACTTGGCAGGAGATAGTGTTGCAGCATCGTACACTGTCAACTGACTTTGTGATCACTGCCAAGTGACTGAAGACGAATATATCAACCCACAACATACTATGATGTATGTATTCAAACAGATCATGGGTTCACACAACGCAAATGTGACCTGTGAGACTACTGAAGTTACAGGAGTCATGTCACTGTATGATGACAGAGAATCTCCGTGAACAATGAATACGCCGGCCGGGGTGGCCGAGCGGTTCTAGGCGTTACAGTCTGGAACCGAATGACCGCTACGGTCGCGGTTTCGAATCCTGCCTCGGGCGTGGATGTGTGTGATGCCCTTAGGTTAGTTAGGTTTAAGTAGTTCTAAGTTCTAGGGGACTGATGACCTTAGAAGTTAAGTCCCATAGTGCTCAAAGCCATTTGAACCATTTTTTTGAACAATGAATACCCTTCATGTCATAGGTTTCATAAGGCAGCAGCACCTGTTCATCATTTGCTTGTCAAAATCATGTCTGATGGTCATGACAAGAAAGAAACGACTTGTGGATATGGTCTGAGAAGTCTATAAACCAAATGTGTGGGCCCCGAATAGTTGAAAATAAACTACAACTTCCAATCAAAGAGAGTTGAGGGACAATGAAACAACATCCAGCAGACATTTTGAACTGTACATGGAAACAGACGCAGTCAGTGAGGTACGACATTATTGTTAAGTGACAAGTACAGTCTCAGTACTATCTTCCTCCCTGTGCCACCATCTCGGCACCTGCCATCGCATTGTCACTGAGAAGAATGTCCTCCTCCAGAATGTCCTATGAGCACTCCCCTCTTGACCTGTCACTTGGATGTGCAACATCTGATCAACTTGTGTGTGATAACTTGTGTGTTTTTATTATTACTATCCGAGTTCTTCGCTTTGGCACTGACCTCATAAAGAAGCAAATTAATTACACTATGATTATTCGATTTTTCATATGTGTATCAGGAAAGAGTTATTATGTGTCATCATTCAGTGTCTTTTTGATAGCATGGTCCATTGTTTTACGTATCTATCTGCTTGAAACCTACCAGCAAGGAGTGTACCTCCACGAAATCCCCACGCCATATGTTTTGAGAGTGGGACGGAGGAGCGGAATTACACGCTGGCGCCTAGGAAGCGTTGGAAAGTTTCCCGGCTCCCACAGGCGACGGCGACTGGCCAGTTCGACGTGACATAAGCAGTGATCCCTGCCACTCTCAGTCGAGTGGGAGTAGCGCTCATTGGTTAAAAATTTGTTAAAATGTCGCGATTGGACAGCAACAGCAGCGGAGCGGTGGCCCACACTAGATTTTAGCGGAAATGAGACACTCATGTTTCAGAGTCCGTCCGATAAGGGCGCATTACCCTGTTATGGGTGAAGCGAGGTAATCAATAGTTGCGTACCTTATCCGGAACATCGGATAATAACGTGGCATTGTGTCACATGTGCGCGCCGCACATGGTTGCAGTGACATCAACCCTGATCGGCATAACAGCACGACGATAACAGCTGCCAGGGGACAATGTCGTTGAGCAAGAAGAGCAGAGTAAGTCATGTATGCAGCTCCGGCTGTAGCATAGTCAGCCTTGCAGTTTATGGAAGTTAAACAGGTGGCCATTGACGCTATGAGCATTGCAGCACATTCTCGCATTTATTTCCGTGATTAGATACTGATGGAAAGAACGTGACCTAGAATCTTGCGCTCTCATTCAGTTAAGGGTGTCAACCCGCATTGCTAGGTTTTATGGTTGTAGATTCGTGTTATACTCCATTCTCTTTATTAAGACGTTAATCTACGCACACTCTGGAGGCATCACCTCGTGAATGCGATGTATAAGTATTTGTCATTGGTCAAATGGAATAAATCAGATTATCTTTCCCGATATTGCAGACTACATATATTGACACGTCAACCCTATGCTATAACCAAGTCAAAAAATGTTGGTGGGGTTAATTTGATGTTAATAATTTACATGGATAGCTTCTTACTATAAGGCAAGCGACATCACCCAATCCCATTCTTCAACAGAGCCTTGGGTTGCATTGTCAGATTCCATGAAGCTCATAAGAATCGCATTGGGGGAATTAATAATATAATTCACGGTACAGTAAGTAGTTCATTTGCAAATCGCCTCACGGTAACAAAGGAGAACTCTAAGGTCACTTCCCATTATTGCTGTAAGATCTGCAAGATCGTTGTTCTTTGAATAAATCCCACGCTTTGTATGGAGTATGCCCTATCAGTAAGTGTTGTGGACTGGCAAGACAGCCAATCCACTATGACAGGAAGCCAAAAGGCACGCGTTTAAGCTCACGCAGGCTGGCGTGAGGTCTGGAACAGGACAAGGTCTTGAGACTAGCAAAAAAGGGACGTAGCTTCTGGAATACTTAACTTTAATCCATAATTGGTGAACATCGCTCTTGACGGTACATGCATCACAAGATAAATAGCAAATGATAATGGCGCCTTGCCAGGTCGTAGCAAATGATGTAGCTGAAGGCTATGCTAACTATTGTCTCGGCAAATGAGAGCGTAATTTGTCAGTGAACCATCGCTAGCAAAGTCGGCTGTACAACTGGGGCGAGTGCTAGGAAGTCTCTCTAGACCTGCCGTGTGGCGGCGCTCGGTCTGCAATCACTGATAGTGGCGACAAGCGGGTCCGACATGTACTAGTGGACCGCGGCCGATTTAAAGGCTACCACCTAGCAAGCGTGGTGTCTGGCGGTGACACCACAGTAAGTATTTTACAGCTAGGCTGACACATTATTTTATTGTATAAATGTTTTATTACTAAACACTTTGTAATTTAAGCCATGCAGTACTGTATTACACAAGCAACAAAACAGTAACCAATGTCAATAGTCTCTTACTCTTCATCTTACCATGAAAGACATGCGTTTTAGGAAAAACTGCTTAACTGTATATAAGGTCACAATAAGTACATGTTAAAGAAGATATCTTTCTCAAATTTGACTTCATTTTTACCATGTTTAACCTATGTGTGTTAGGCACCAGTTGAATAACAGGAGCATAAGATTCCCTCCTTTTTTACCCATATTCAAACGGAAAAAAAAGTTTGCAACCATCTTTCCATAGAAAAGAGAGACGTAGCATATTTTTTTCCTAAAGTCAGTTGTAATGAAATGACACTTTTAGTTCTGATTCGTACGATCTGTCTTGTGGTGTCTCTGAAACAGTATATGGCTGTAGCATTGAATCACACACTTTTGCTGTTATGAGGAGCCTCTGGAGGAAGCATGAGCGCAATGATGTGTTTATTTATTACCCGGTGATACTTTTTAAGCTACCTTCCATCCTGTAAATCTTCCTGAATGGGAGGTTAGATGAATTTATCTGTTTTGAAAGCTCCAGAGGGAGTCAAAGACTCAGCTCCAAACGGCATGAGCTAAGCCAACCTTACAGTGTTTTTATAGTGGTGAATACAAGATATGTCAGTGATGTTCACTTGTTTGGAACAACACTGTCTAGCAGCTGGAAAGACGTATCTGCCGTAATCTGCAAACCATCTGACACTTTCCCTGTGTACGACATGCATCGTGAGATCGTGACACGGTATCTTCGCTGAGTTAACTGAGTTACTTTGGAGTTAGGCATGAAGTCGTCATTTCATCATGTAGTTACTTGCAGTCAATTTTTGGTCAGTGTTATTTCGTGGTTATATTTAATCAGTTTTCACGTGAAAAAGGCATCTCCGTGGAAAGCCTTAGTCCTTGATTGATGCATATACTTAAAGATCAAATAGCTGAAGGTATCATGCTTTGGTTTGATTCTAAATATTTCTGAATTCGAATTTATGGTGTTCAGGAAATTTCAAGGTCTTTTATATCACGATCTGTGTGATTTTAGGGCGTTTGGTCAAGCTTTCGTCTTGAACCTACATTGGTGACCACACCACATGGTCAGTCCAAGTTCATACTGCGCTATTTAAATGAACATATCATCCCAGTCAGCGCTTCCATTTAGTCATCTCAGGACAATATTTTTATCTTAGTTGAGAGATGTTGACCCGGAGTCTAACTTTGTAGTCACAGGTGAAAGCTGCAAAACGTCCTTCAGTTTGTATCCATCAAGTTGTTATATACTTCACATAAAGCACTCCGTCTTCAGACTTGAAGTGGCCCATCGGGACCATCCGACCGCCGTGTCATCCTGAGATGAGGATGCGGATGGGAGCGGCGTGTGGTCAGAACACCGCTCTCCCGGTCGTTATGATGGTTTTCTTTGACCGGAGCCGCTGCTATTCGGTCGAGTAGCTCTTCAATTGGCATCACGATGCTGAGTACACCCCGAAAAATGTCAACAGGGCATGACGGCTCGGACGGTCACCCATCTAAGTGCCGGCCGCGACCAACAGCGCTTAACTTAGGTGATCGGACGAGAGCCGGTGTATCCACTGCTGCTAGGCCGTTGCCTATACCTCATATTATCGCATATAAAATTAACGAACTGAACAAGTAATGACGGCTTCATTTGCAGTAGCATCGCCATGTAAACGAGTATTGGTTATTAATCATTTTAGGAGACCATGTAATTATGTCTATATCATCTACCTTGCTGTGTGCGTTTCATCAGCTGAGGCTCCTCCCATAAGCAGCTCATGTCAGTCATAATAATCACTTATGTGTTTAGAGACAAGAAATGCCCATTATTAGTTATTAGTGACCCACTATCTTTTAGTAATGAACTGCGTAGATCCGAACGTCACTCTTTCCCACAAGCTAACCTGTTATCATGAAAGAACGAATACCGGAAATATAAAAAAAATTCTGAGATGCATATAAGATTCCTCCATGCATCATCCCGTGTTCTTGAGCTCTTGTGAGGATGAAATATATCCGTTGTCCGTAAAATCGATGTAACTGTTATTAGAGGCTGATGTTAATTGAGACAGATTCAGAGCTCTTGCTTATCCACTTAACACACATAAGCTCACTGATATGCACGTAACCTGACGAGAATATACGTTAATCAACGTTCTCCTTTTACACCATATTTTACCCTGGGCACCCGCTATCTTGTAATCATGAAGTTTGTATCTTTTGAAACACCATATCTACGTCTGGCCTCCATGATCAAGCTGTTCCGTGACCGTCAGTAGTTAATTCTTTTCAAAGCACTCCCCTTACAATATGACTTAGTTACCTACATGATTTTTGTATCACCTTCTGCATCCTGTCACTGCTCTTACACGAGATCAGTCTTGACGGCAACGAAGCTCGCTGGACGCTTTATTTGCAAGAATTCAAATTTACGATTGTGTATGTGCCAGGTCCACAAAATATTTTCGGAGATTAACTATACTATGCTGTTCGTATAATCCGTGGAAGTGAACAAGTATTTATAGAAAATAATTAAAGTCTGATGTATATGCGCCACGTCCTACTGGTAACCTTTATACCAGCGACATTCTCGGACATTGCACGTCAATAAAACGAGAACCCAGTCTTGAAATGATTGAAATTAAAATGAAGATATAGAAAGCAAGTGGTACTTCAAAAATGACATGCTCTTTTGCAGAATTAATGCAAGAGATCGAAATTACTTCCTGTGGAGTCCACGTAAACTTATAAATAGGTGAATTTGATACATGCATTTAACCTAAGCACGTTTGGCCCAAAAAAGTCGTTTTATAAACTGAGAGAGGTGATGTATTCCAACAATTTTGAGAGATGGATAAGAAAAGTCCTCGCACCTACAGGACATCTCAAGTGACCAAACCATCAACTGTCACTCATAAAGGCCACCCATTCCCATTCTACCTGTGAGACTTTGTGAGCCTGCAGCAGTTTATCTACTTCGTCTGAAACGGTGTACTCGGCGATGCTGATATGTACGTTAGGTGGCTGCAGTGGAGCAGAGCGAGTGATAAACGATGGGCGGGATCGATTGTTGGGGCAGGTATCTTGCAAGTGTAGTTTTCCCACCTAAAATTATGATTTGAAGTTGATGAAGGTGCTTTGTCACAGTTCTTTCTTTCTTTTTTTTTTTTTTTTTTTTTTCAAAATATGATGAGGACCAGTTAGTTACCTCTGGCACTGAGCCATCAGTTTAACACAAAATGACCTACTAAGGAGACCGCCTACACTACGACTGTCCGTCCTCTTTTAGAATACTGCTGCGCGGAGCGGGATCCTTAACAAATAGAACTTACGAAGTACATCGAAAAACTTCAAAGAAAGGCAGCACGTTTTGTATTATCGCGAAATATGGGAGAGAGTGTCACAGAAATGATACAGGATTTGGGCTGGACATCATTAAAAGAAAGGCGTGTGTCATTGCGACGGAATCTTCTCACGAAATTCCAATCACCAACTATCTTCTCCGAATGCGAAAATAGTTTGTTGACGCGGACCTACATAGGGAGGATCACCACCATAAAATAAGGGAAATCAGAGCTCGTACGGAAAGATATAGGTGTTCATTCTTTCCGCGCGCTGTACGAGATTGGAATAATAGAGAATTGTGAAGGAGGTTCGATGAACCCTCTGCCAGGCACTTAAATGTGATTTGCAGAGTATCCGTGTAGATATATATGTAGAATGCTTTGGGGCAGGTTCCAAACTGCATCAAACATCAGAACGTCTTGCAATGTTGGATTGCGTAGCTGTGAACTTACTTCGTTTCATTCTTTTCGAAAGTAATATATTGTTAACAATAGTAAGCTGATCCAAAAGATACACCAGAATGTTGTCTGCATGCCAGTATTGTTTTGAAAACTGGAAATTCCTCAAGATGTATGCCACAGTAGCACTGCAGAAAATTCACCACAGATCATGTTTTACAGAAAAGTAACATGCTTACATTTCATTTCCAAATCACAGCATCTGTTTCCAATGAAATTAGCGCTTTGAATAAGTTCATTTTCCACGCCATACAGGTTCTGGTACTCCCTCTAAACTCGCGAAATATCGCAAATTTTTTTAGTAAACAGCCAATATTTTGTGAAGGTAACTGAAGCGATAAAATCATTCCAGACTTTTTACCTCATCATAAAAATAAAACTACAGTGCTTCTTATCGTAAACAAGAGTGTGAATGTTTGCGTGTGTGTGAGCATATATATATATATATATATATATATATATATATATGTGTGTGTGTGTGTGTGTGTGTGTGTGTGTGTGTGTGTGTTCAGCTTTGCTGCTATCAGATTACTAATATAAAACCAATCAATTTCTTTTTCAATCTCTTACCATCCCTTTTTCATCGTTGTGTTTTCTGTTCTTAACGGCTGGGGAACAAGAACTGTACGTCTGCACCCGATGCACGTTTCGAGGCCCTGACAGTGACAATGGAGATGAAGAGAGCCATAAGTAAGTAACGGAAAAAAAATTAATTTGATTCTCCATGTTCCATAGAGATATGAATGTAGAATATAGCTGAAAATAATATGTAATAAAAATAAGTGATGAATTTCTGCAGCAGGGGTGTGCTACAAACGACACGAATTGCCTCACTTATGATAATTACGTACAAAATACTGTGAGAAGAGCCACAGTCCAGTAACAAGACTCTGTCAGTGCAAGCAGACTGGACAAAAAACTAGCCACACAAAAGAGAAATCGCGCTAATAACGCTAATAACATGTAACAAAAAATGTTCAAATGTGTGTGAAATCTTATGGGACTTAACTGCTAAGGTCATCAGTGCCTCAGCTTACACACTACGTAACCTAAAGTATCCTAAGGACAAACACACGCACCCATGCCCGAGGGAGGACTCGAGCCTCCACCGGAACCAGCCGCACAGTCCACGACTGCAGCGCCTGAGACCGCTCGGCTAATCCTGCGCGGCTAATAACATGTAACACCAACTCTAGTTTGATGAGAGCCTTAATGCAGTGAGGAACATTGTTAAAAAGTTTCTTCGCGTGTGATGCATACAGCCGAAGCCACTCATTAAGGAGCAGATCCCGTAGAGCTGCCAGCCCGCATCTCGTGGTCGTGCGGTAGCGTTCTCGCTTCCCACGCCCGGGTTCCCGGGTTCGATTCCCGGCGGGGTCAGGGATTTTCTCTGCCTCGTTATGGCTGGGTGTTGTGTGATGTCCTTAGGTTAGTTAGGTTTAAGTAGTTCTAAGTTCTAGGGGGCTGATGACCATAGATGTTAAGTCCCATAGTGCTCAGAGCCATTTGAACCAAGAGCTGCCAGACTGTGGTGTTGTTGACAAAGGCTTCTCGGGTTATCAGCTGATTCAAGGCGTTATTCTGCAACAACGTTTCGACAAATTTCCTACTTGTCATTGTAAGGTGGCTTAATCAGTCGTGTAGTACCATACTTCATACTTTTATCCTGTCGTAGTACTCCCCAGGTCTATCAACATTATCAGTAGGCAGCTGAGACGTTTTTCTCATAATTCGTACTGCTACTTGCAAAATGCATGTGTAACTCCAAATATTGTCTACGGTCAACTTAGAAACAGAATTAGGTGCTCAGTTCTGCTTGTGACATGCTTTATTGTTCCTTTTATTCGGCACATCAGCGTATAGTGCGTTTAAAATTAAGGCGACTTTTGACGTTTGGCTGACCAGAGAGGACGAGACGCCGTTGCCCAGGTAACATCAATGGCGAACCGGCTTTTCCCACAACTCCACAAGCAGTTGGGTTGGTAAGGCTCCCCTGTTGCAACGCCATGGAGAAACAGTATCACATGGAGTCGCATGGTGGGCTTTGTAACAGTAAAGTGTTGAAGTTACAGGTTTATTTTTATACTGAGAATGGTCTGTTTTGTAAACTGTTGACCTCACTTGCACTCAGCTGTTAGATCAATAATACACTGTTTCAGGATTCTGTCGCAACACTAGGGAGAAGTTAGAATTTTAGTAAGGGCGCTCTCTGACTTCTGCCTCTTAAACGACGGTCTTGCTTAGCCTCACGGGCCGCACATGCGAAGACGGTCCCCGCTTGCGGTTAACTGCCACAAAAATCTCGCGCGCATGCAGTCACGTGTACTGGAACTTATTTGGTGAGATTTGGGTAATAATGATTTTCCGCAGTGTAACACACAGGGGAGCACAGTATTTGGTAACTTTGAGAAGTTTCAGTAACCGATGAATGCATATAGTTGTCTGATTTGCAGGATGCTCTCTGCATCTTTGAACGTTGTTTCCTCTTCCGCGTTCACTTATGATTAACATTTTCTGATACGCTTTTCGCTTGTCCATTGACAATATTCATACCACAAATCCTAAATTGGTACCAAAATCGGAGTTGGGTTATTTTTGCTTTAGCTTTGCATTCATTGTCACATTGTTGAAGGATTTCCCTCTTGAATGTATATTATGGGAAATATATAGTATATTTTATTAGTGTGCATTTTCATTTAGTAGTTACATGCCTCCCTTAACTAACACACACATCAAAAAAAGTTTTGCGTCACCCATGTTCTCAGAACTCCTGAAGACTGTGGATATTGTATGACGGAAACAGTCCCTTTGACTGTTCAGTGATGTCATTAAACCCGCCCACAGATGTAAATAACTATACATGAACAGCGCCTAATAGACGGAGGGGGTCCGATGGCCGACCAGTTCCAGCCATTCCACCAGGAAGGAAGTACACGGCTCTTCTTGTCTGTAGTTCAACCACGCCTATACGGTCAGTATCGCCGTACTATCGAGTCCGCATTGTTACATGGTGCCAGGAAGGGCTCTCAACAAGGGACGTGACCAGGCGTCTCGGAGAGAACCAAAGCGATGTTGTTCGGACATGAAGATACAGAGAGACAGGAACTGACGATGACATTCCTTGCTCAGGCTGCCCAAGGGCTACTACTGCAGTTGATGACCGCTTCCTACGGATTATGGATTATGGCTCGGAAGAACTCTGAGAGCAGCGCCACCATGTTGAATACTCCTTTTTGTGCCGCCGCAGGACGTCGTGTTACGACTCAAACTGTGCGCAATAGGCTGCATGACGCGCAACTTCACTCTCGACGTCCATGGTGAAGTCCATCTTTGCAACCACGAGACCATACAGCGCGGTACAGATGGGCCCAACAATTTGCCAAATGGGCCACTCAGGAGTGGCATCTTGTCCTCTTCACCGATGAGTGTCGCCTTCAACCAGACAATCGTCAGAGACGTACGTGGAGGCAACCTGGTCGGGCTGAACGCCTTAGACACACTATCCAGAAAGGTGGAGTTTCCCTGCTGTTTTGGGGTAGCATTATGTGGGACCAACGTACGCCGCTGGTGATCATGGAAAGCGCCGTAACGGCTGTACGATACGTGAATACCATCCTCCGACCGATAGTGCAACCATATCGCCAGCATATTGGCGAGGCATTCGTCTTCATGGCCGACAGTTTGCGCCCACATCGCGCACATTCTTGTGATTGACTTCCTTCAGGATAACGACATCGCTCGACTAGAGTGGCCAGCATGTTCTCCAGACATGAACCCTATCCAACATGCAAATTTGTAAATTTGTGGTAAGATCTTATGGGACCAAACTGCTTAGGTCATCGGCCCCCTAAGCTTACAGACTACTTAATCTGACTTAAACTAACTTACGCTAAGGACAACACTCAACACACACACACACACACACACACACACACACACACACACACACACACACCCATGCCCAAGGGAGGACTCGAACCTCCGACGGGGAGGGGCCGCGCGGACTGTGACAAGACACCTCACAAGGCGAGGCTACCCCGCGCGGCTATCGAACACGCCTGGATAGATTGGAAGGGGCTGTTTACGGATGATGTGACCCACCAACCACTGTGAGGGATCTACGCCGAATCGCCATTGAAGAGTGGGACAATCTGGACCAATAGTGCCTTGATGAACTTGTGGACAGTGTGCCACAACGAGAATGCTTGAGATAGATTGGAAGGGCTGTTTACGGATGATGTGACCCACGAACCACTCTGAGGGGTCTACGCCGAATCGCCATTGATGAGTGGGACAATCTGGGCCAACAGTGCCTTGATGAACTTGTGGACAGTATGCCACAACGAATACAAGCATGCATCAATGCAAGAGGACGTGCTACTGCGTATTAGAGGTTCCGGTGTGTACAGAAATCTGGACCACCACCTCGGAAGGTCTCGCTGTATGGTGGTATAACATGCAATGTGTGGTTTTCGTTAGTAATAAAAAGAGCGGAAAAGATGTTTCTGTTGATCTCTATTCCAATTTTCTGAACAGGTTCCGGAGCTCTCGGAGCCGAGGTGATGCAAAACTTTTTTTAATGTGTTACCTTTGAAAAGTAAATTGGCATGACTGCATAGAGAGCTTGGCTCTGTTTTCCGATCTCAGGACTACGCACTGCTAAAACTACAACGACCCCACCTCATATCAGCTTCAGGCGAAGAAGACGAGTAGGACACTTGTCGAAACATTGCCGCAGAACGGCGCCTGACTCAACTGGTAACCCGAGAAGACTTCATCATCAAAATTCGCCGCGAAAGCCTGCAGTCCCATTTGGCGTTTTGGTTGCTATGTTTCACCTGCTGTTTCAAATTGTGACAGAGAATTTCTATAAGATTAAGGTCGGATGATTTTTGGGGACAGTCGAGATTTAAAAGGTTGCCTCAGTGTTCCGTAAACCAGGTACGTAAGCGTGCAGCACTGTGAAAACGATTGCTGTCAACCTGGGGGAGTGTGCACGGCGCACGAAGATGTAGATGATAGGGCACTCATTCATCTACAATTGTAAAATTAACATTCTGGCACATGTTAACGGTAACTTCAATGTTTGGGCTCAAGTCATGTTACAAAAACCACCATCAGGTCATTACATAATCACATTCGCCCGAAACAACACCATCCTCACACTGCAGGTGAAACGCTTTCTTGAGCTGTCGAGGCCGTCGACGTCTTTCAACATCTGAAAACATGCAGTACCGCCCACTCTACATGCCTCCAGTCAGTTAGTGCACAGTTTCTGTTTTTACGGCTTTTGTGAGGTACCCGACTCCAGAAGTCCATTGCATGCAGATTCTTTCACTGATTGTCACTGACAAGATACGATGCTCGTCTCCAATACTTATCTTTTTGCGACAACTGTCATTAAGCCGTGTTACATGTCTGCGAGTCTTACACCATTCCTTCTGCGTGTGGTTGGACAGGCTACGTTGGAACATCAACAAGTTGGGTAACATGGTTCATGGTACGATCATGGATGGACACATATACTCGACTCCAATCCTTATCTACTAACATCATTTTGCAACCACTGTTATTAAGCTGTGGTGTATGGCTGTGAGTCTTACACAATTCCTTCTAGTCGATTTGGACAGGGCACGTTGGGGCACCACCCAATTGGGGAACATGATTGGCGGTATTACCAAGGATGGGCACGTCCCAGTATCAGAGTTCCTATCCAACATTTTGTCACGTCTAAACGACGACCTATCTTACTGTGCAGATACCGTTTATTCGATGAGCACATACTCAGAATTTCACTGCCATGCCTTGCGTCATCGGATTGTTGTTGTTGTTGTTTGGTCTTCAGTCCTGAGACTGGTTTGATGCAGCTCTCCATGCTAATCTATCCTGTGCAAGCTCCTTCATCATTTAACCATACATTAAAGCTGCATGTCCTCGGGAAAAATTACGGCTGTAGTTTCCCCTTGCTTTCAGCCGTTCACAGTACCAGCACAGCAAGGCCGTTTTGGTTAATGTTACAAGGTCAGATCAGTCAATCATCCAGACTGTTGCCCCTGCAACTACTGAAAAGGCTGCTGCCCCTCTAAGGTAACATAAACATGTAGCGTCATTTCTACACTAGCTAAAGACCTACAAAGCGACCATTGCAATCTTTTGGCACTAGAAGGACCGCACCAGTTATTTTGACGGGTGCTCTACTTAATTATACTTACTTATTGGCGTTGTATTATTCCACAGTGGCCGGCCGGGGTGGCTGGGCGGTTCTAGGCGCTATAGTCTGGAACCATGCGACCGCTACGGTCGTAGGTTCGAATCCTGCCACGGGCATGGATGTGTGTGATGTGCTTAGGTTGGTTAGGTTTAAGTAGTTCTAAGTTCTAGGGAACAGGTGACCTCAGAAATTAAGTCCCATAGTGCTCAGAGCCATATGAACCATTTTTTTATTCCACAGTGCCCGCCCGGCTAGCCGCGCGGTCTACCGCGCTGCTTCCCGAGCGGGAAGACGTGCCGGTCCCTGGCACAAATGCGCCCAGAGGATTAGTGTCGAGGTCCGGTGTGCCGGCCAGCCTGTGGATCGTTTTAAGGGGGTTTTCCATATGCCTCGGCGAATGCGGGCTGGTTCTCCTTATTCCGCCTCAGTTACAATGTGTCGCGTTTGCTGTGCAAACACTGTCTCCACGTACGCGTACACCATAATTACTCATAACACGCAAACATTTGGGGGTACACATCTGGTATGAGTTGTTTCCGGGGGGGGGGGGGGGGGGCGAACCGCACAATAACCCTTGGTTCGGTGTGGGGTGGCGGTGGCGTAGGTGGACCGCTGTGGACTGCTGTGGGGTTGCCAACCAGTGAGGACTACGGCGGGACGAAACCTCTCCGTCGTTTCTAGGTCCCCTGCTCAGTACACAATAAACAATTATTCCACAGTTCCCATTTCCTATGACTTTTAGGAAATATTTGTCAGGTAAACGTCCGCAAAGAATTAAGCATTTAGAAACTTTCAGGAACGTGTCACAATGAACTCCTACCAGAAGGACCACTGGCCATAATATTGACGTTTTCGAGGGAGTGAACATGTTCACTTACATTTTGCGTTTTATCCGATTACAATGCAAAAAACCACGTTTTCCCAAAGGCTAAAGACAGGTCCAGTTGCACGAGCTACCCCTGTGTGTATGTTTTCATTCCCAGTTATTTGTACTGTTACGTTTCAAAGGAAAATATCACTGTGTACAACCAACTCTTTCCTGCAAGGCTAGATGCTCTTTCATTCGATATCTGTGCAACAGGGCAGACAAATTTGGAATGAAGTTTTAGCTTGCAGTTGATTCGAATCCTAGGTATCTGGTGAATGGTTTTCCTTAGCTAGACAGAGATGAGCAGCGTCCCATAGGTGTTTCACTTGCAGAGCATGTTGTAGCTCTTGTTAAATAGCCCTTTGTTTTCGCTGGATGACGTGTTATATGTGACAATTTTTTCACAACAAGCGTTGCAGTGTGTTTGTAACGTAAGAGTACCAGCATTGTAGATACAGTAAAGAAACACAGAAGGAAAATTCCTTAATCAGCCATATCTGCTGTAAGCCCTTTGCACACAACTATACAGGGTGTTACAAAAAGGTACGGCCAAACTCTCAGGAAACATTCCTCACACACAAAGAAAGAAAATATGTTATGTGGACATGTGTCCAGAAACGCTTACTTTCCATGTTAGAGCTCATTCTATTACTTCTCTTCAAATCACATTAATCATGGAATGGAAACACACAGCAACAGAACGTACCACCGTGACTTTAAACACTTTGTTACAGGAAATGTTCAAAATGTCCTCCGTTAGCGAGGATACACGCATCCACCCTCCGTCGCATGGAATCCCTGATGCGCTGATGCAGCCCTGGAGAATGGCGTATTGTTTCACAGCTGTCCACAATACGAGCAAGATGAGTCTTTACATTTGGGGGTTGCGTAGACGAGAGCTTTCAAATGCCCCCATAAATGAAAGTCAAGAGGGCTGAGGTCAGGACAGCGTGGAGGCCACGGAATTGGTCCGCCTCTACCAATCCAGCGGTCACCGAATCTGTTGTTGAGAAGCGTACGAACACTTCGACTGAAATGTGCAGGAGCTCCATCGTGCATAAACCACATGTTGTGTCGTACTTGTAAAGGCACATGTTCTAGCAGCACAGGTAGAGTATCCCGTATGAAATCATGATAACGTGCTCCATTGGGCGTAGGTGGAAGAACATGGGGCCCAATCGAGACATCACCAACAATGCCTGCCCAAACGTTCACAGAAAATCTGTATTGATGACGTGATTGAACAATTGCGTGCGGATTCTCGTCAGCCCACACATGTTGATTGGGAAAATTTACAATTTGATCACGTCGGAATGAAGCCTCATCCGTAAAGAGAACATTTGCACTGAAATGAGGATTGACATATTTTCGGATGAACCATTCGCAGAAGTATACCAGTGGAGGCCAATCGGCTGCTGATAGTGCCTGCACACACTATACACGGTACGGAAACAACTGGTTCTCCCGTAGCACTCTCCATACAGTGACGTGGTCAACGTTACCTTGTACAGCAGCAACTTCTCTGACGCCGACATTACGATTATCGTCAACTGCACGAAGAATTGCCTCGTCCGTTGCAGGTGTCCTCGTCGTTCTGGGCCTTCCCCAGTCGCGAGTCATAGGCTGGAATGTTCCGTGCTCCCTAAGACGCTGATCAATTGCTTCGAACGTCTTCCTGTCGGGACACCTTCGTTCTGGAAATCTGTCTCGATACAAACGTGCCGCGCCACGGCTATTGCCCCTTGCTAATCCATACATCAAATGGGCATCTGCCAACTCCACATTTGTAAACATTGCACTTACTGCAAAACCACGTTCGTGATGAACACTAACCTGTTGATGCTACGTACTGATGCGCTTGATGCTAATACTGTAGAGCAATGTGTCGCATGTCAACACTGGCACCGAAGTCAACATTACCTTCCTTCAATTGGGCCAACTGACGGTGAATCGAGGAAGTACAGTACATACTGACGAAACTAAAACGAGCTCTAACATGGAAATTAAGCGTTTCCGGGCACACGTCCACATAACATCTTCTCTTTATTTGTGTGTGAGGAATGTTTCCGAGTTTGGCAGTACCTTTTTGTAACAGCCTGTATAAGTCAGTTGACATGCTCTAACAGGCTACCTTGGGAAAAAGTACAAAACTGTGTTTATTTTGAGTTCCATGCATGACACAGATACTATTAATGAACAACGTCCTAATCAGGGGCATACTACAATAACCCAAAATACAGCGTTGAAGTCATCGACCTAATCGCTAGACTGAACACTGTGAGGTAGGGATGTCGCAGATGGCTCACAGATGGCTCACTCATGTTTCTCTTCCTAATGCACTGGACGTGGCAACCAATAATTCATGGGTACTCTATAAGGAAGTAACAGCTGAAGATGTAAGCAGACGCCAGTTCATATACAAGTTAGCAGAAGAGTTGAGGCAGCATATAAGAGCAAAAGGTACAAAATACACTTCCTAATACGGCACTGTAATATAGCAACATTCGCTAGACTTGGAAAACTGGAGGATGCAGTGGAATGAGTAGGAGTAAGCATTTATATAAAAAGAGCAGCAAATATGTCTTTGGACCATGCTTAGGCGACACTGAATACAAATGAGTTAGGTGTCACCATGCAGCAGGTGGCTTTAAATGAGCGAAATCAGGATTGTAAATGATTACAATATATTGTGCTATTCAGAAATTTCTGTTTGGCTAGTGGAAGTTAGCCATTTCACTTTTTGTTATTAACATATTTGGATTATTTATTAGATATAAAATGTTCATTGTACCATGCACTGTTTTCAAAACACAGTAAAACTATATCTTGGTAAACTTATAAATAATATGAAATAAATGAGTACATATTCAAATTTGTTCACTGTTTTTAAAAAAGTCAAAAAAATGCACCTGTCGAAATGACAGGTTGTTCCTTCTACCTAGACTATAATTCATGGTCCTGCTGGTGTTAAGGGAATCACAAATACTTTGTCTGGTGCACTTACGTACAGCTGAAGGGAAGGTTGCTACGTTTCCAAAATTAATATATACTTTAGGAAACAGCAGATAGTAATAGATATAAAAGATGTTTTTAAGTCTTTGAATTGAACGTGTAGGGGTGGCTAACTATGTCGTGGGAAATACCTTTTGTTACAGGCACAATGTTCGCTGACGCTTCCCAGCAGTGGTAGACGCCTTTTTTATTGAATCCGCCGGTCCGGGAACGAAAATATTTCATCAACCTAGCTGCATCTACTAACCGGTTGTAATGCATGTGCATACTACCTATTTCACTAAATTCACAGAGTGTTTTTCAACAAGAAAACTTTAAGGATGAGTAGGTTTCAGCAAAGAGACATGTTTTAGAAAGCAATCAGACTTTGATTTTACTCTTTCACGCTAAGCAGACGACTGCACTACAGACAAAAGTGCATTTCATATACAGGCCGCAAAGTGCCTACACCCTGTCGCTTTTCAGAGGTATAATCACTCATAAAAGACCACGGAGGAGTCAATGAATATTTTTTCTGTAAGAAACGTTGTTCTTCATGATATGATGCATCACCCCTAGACGTTACATGCATAAACTTTGAAACACTCTGCGTGTGTGTGTGTGTGTGTGTGTGTGTGTGTGTGTGTGTGTGTGTGTGTGTGTGCGTGCGTGCGTGCGTGCGTGCATGTGAAAGTGAGAAAGATTAAATTAATCACACTTAATACCTGTATCTGCTAGACAATTGAAGACATGCAGAAATAGGATTAACGTAAGTTATGTCTGGCCCCCACCATCCTACTTGTCTTTTGTATTCCTAATTACAGTAACTAGGACCTAACTAGTTTTTTTTCCCACTATTGCTGTTATTCTTCCCAAATTTGATGATATAATCCGTTATCTGAGCACACTTTACATGAATTTACAAACTAATGTAAATTAACTTCCCCTGTGAAACCTGTTTATTAAGGTTATGCAATTCACTGTTCCGAACGTTGTATTGATTCGTTTTGCTGGAAATGATGTACTTAAAAAGTTATTGTACTTCAAAGATTTCGATCTATAAGGCATCCATAAATATCTGTTGAGCTGATGAATAGATCCAGAGGAGTAGATTATCTCAAAACTCTAGACCAATTTTATATAATTTGAAACACATATTTATTTTTAGATCAAACGTAATTAATTCAGGTGATATAATTAATTAAAGATTTCAACCAGCCCACACTGTCAGCTCCTATTATGAGTAAACCACCATACATTTCTGGAAATTTCTGATGGGCTAAATTTTCTGGACCCAATGGTATCAATAACAAAATGTAACTGCCGTAACTAAGAATTGCACAATTTTTAATATCCAAATTTTAATAATCAATATAAATGCCATACCTAAAAGTCAGGAGTTCCCATAGTGTAAGAAAAATATACCTATTCAAAAAAGCAGACAAAAATTCACTTGACGCCTTCCTGAGACAACCAGCACTCCTTCCAAATTAACAATAAAGGTGTAGACCAGATGTGGCTTGGACTCAAAGAAGTAGTAACGGCAGCATTTGAGTGATTTATACCAAATAAGTGAACAAACGACGGAGCTGATCCTCCTTGGGCATACAAAACGAGGCGGAACAATGTTGCGGAAACAATTTAAAAAAAAAAATTCCAAATCTAAACGGACGCAAAATCTACCATGATTGGCGATCTATTACGTAATCTCGAAATTTAGCGCAGACTTCTCGAAATCTGGAAGAAAATCCAAAGAAATTCTGGTCGTATGTGAAGTATGCCAGCGGCAAGACATAAGCAATGCCTTCTCTGCACGATAGAAATCGAAATACTATCGACGACAGTGCTACCAAAGAAGAGTTACTACACACAGCCTTCCGAAATTCTTTCATCAAAGAAGATGAAGTTAATATTCAAGAATTCGAATCAAGAACAGCCCCCAATATGAGTAACGTAGAAGTAGATATCCTCGAAGTAGTGAAGCTACTTAAGTCTCTTAGTAAAAGCAAGTCTTCCGGTCCAGACTGTATATCAGTTAGGTTATTATAAAGTATACAGATACAATAGCTCCATATATCTTATAATTAATTTTCCTAGAAACATTGAAGTCTCATCTTTACCTACGATAATGATGGAAAATGAACAAATGAATTAAAATTTGTGCACCCGTCCCTACGGGTTTTGTTCGTTGTTGGTGGTTGTATTTGTTCTGGGGAACATCCTCTGACGATTGTTTAAGTTCACCATTGATCCGTTAACTCAGTTTTTTTTTTTTTGTTACCGAGCGTAACTATCTCTCTGACTGAACACGCTGAGCTGCCGTGCCGGCACCATTACATCACCGCAGCACTATGATTAACAGTTCTGCATGGACTACCCAAGTCCTGTGCCCTCCCCAATACAAACTTCAGTTCATACCTTCAGCTAATTTTCCTCCTAAATCGTCACTATTGCCAGGGCTGTCGAGCATTGGAATAGCACCCCAGCGATGGACGTAATGGACAAGTCCTGTACTGCAGATCTTATAATTAATTTTCCCCGAGACATTTAAGTCTAATCTTTATCCACGATAATGATAGAAGCTGAATAAGATGAAGAAATGTGCCGTGGCCATTACGTGCAACGCCAAGCTGCTATTACAATGCCGGAGAGCCCTGGCAATAGTGACGATTTACAGGGAAAATAAGCTGAAGATATGAATAGAAGTCTGTGTAGAGATGTCAGTGCAGCAATGTTAACCATAGTGCTGCGATGAAGTAATGGTCAGCATTGTCTAGTAATAAGGCGTCCTGGATGCGAGTCCCAGCGGTAGTACAAAATGTAATTCATTTCTTCAGCTTCTCTCATTATTGTAATTAGCTCCACACTTAACAATCGTATACAACTGTTCGCTCGACGGACGATCCGTACCCAAAGACTGGTAGTAGCACTAATCCGCTAAATTACAGACCGGTATCAGTAATGTCGATATGCAACAGGATATTGGAACATATGTTGTGTTCGAACATTATGAATTACATCGAAGAGAACGATCTATTGTCGCATAGTCAACACGGATTTAGAAACATCACTTTTGTGAAACACAACTAGTTCTTTACTCAAAAAAGTGTTGAGTGCTATTGACAAGGGATTTCAAATTGATTCCGTACTTCTAGATTTCAAGAAGGCTTTTGACACTGTACCACACAAGCGGCTTGAGTGAAATTCCGTGCTTATGGGAAATCGTATTAGTTATGTGACTGAATTTGTGATCTCCTGTCACAGAGATCACCGCTCGTAGTATCTGACTGAAAGTGCCGGCCGCTGGTGGCCGAGCGGTTCTGGCGCTACAGTCTGGAACCGCGCGACCGCTACGGTCGCAGGTTCGAATCCTGCCTCGGGCATGGATGTGTGTGTTGTCCTTACGTTAGTTAGGTTTAAGTACTTCTAAGTTCTGGGGGACTTCTGACCTCAGCAGTTGAGTCCCATAGTGCTCAGAGCCATTTGACTGAAAGTCATCGAGTAAAACAGGAGTGATTTCTGGCGTTCCCCAAGGTAGTATCATAGGCCCTTTGCAGTTCCTTATCTATATAAACGATTTATTCGACAATCTGACAGCTCTCTTAGGTTTTTTACAGATGATGCTGTCGTTTATCGACTATTAAAGTCATCAGAAGATCAAAACAAATTGCAAAACGATTTAGAAAAATATCTATGTGGTGCAAAAATTGTCAGTTGAACCTAAATAACGAAAAGTGTGAGGTCATAAACATGAGTGCTAAAAGGAAGCCGTTTTACTTCGGTTACACGATAAATCAGTCAACTCTAAAGGCTGTAAATTCAACTAAATATCTAGGCATTACAATTACGAACAACTTAAATTGAAAGGAACACAAAGAAAATGTGCGGAAGGCAGCAAACTTGATGCGACATACGTACTAAAGAGACTGATACGCTACGCTTATTAGTCCTTCTTTGGAGCACTGCTGCGCGGTGTGGGATCCTTACAAGACAGGATTAACAAGGTACATCGAAAGTTCAAAGAAGAGCAGCACGTTTTGTATGATCGCGAAATAGGGGAGAGAGTGTCACTGAAATGATACAGGATTTGGGATGGACATCATTAAAACAAAGGCGTATTTCGTTGCGGCGGAATCTTCTCATGAAATTTCAATCACCAACTTTCTCCTCCAAATGTGAAAATATTTTGTTGACGCCGACCTACATATGGAGAAATGATCATCATAATAAAATAAGGGAAATCAGATCTCGCACGGAAAGATATAAGTGTTCTATTTTTCTGCGCGCTGTACGAGATTGGAAAAACAGAGAATTATTGTGAAGGTGGTTTCTATGAACCTTCTGCCAGGAACTGAAATGTGATTTGCAGAGTATCCATGTAGATGCAGATATAGATATCTATGTTCTTTATGTTTTAATAGCTACTGCTCATATCGCCAAATGATAAACTAAGTCTTACAGGAATTATTACATCTATTAAGAAAGAATAATTTGACGTAGGGAAATCTCAAATAATAATCAAATAATCAAAATCACAAAATGTCATTCGGGAGGACGACGGTTCAACCCCGCGTCCGGCCATCCTGATTTAGGTTTTCCGTGATTTCCCTAAATCACTCCAGGCAAATGCCGGGATGGTTCCTCTGAAAGGGCACGGCCGACTTCCTTCCCCATCCTTCCCTAATCAGATGAGACCGATGACCACGCTGTCTGGTCTCCTTCTCCTAACAACCAACCAACCAACCAACCAACCAACCATCACAAAATGTGCTAGCGCGCGTCTGTGTAAGGATGAAAAGCGCGCAATTCTGTCATTACGCTTGAAGTTTATCTTCGAGATAACTTTTGGTCAGTTCGTAATTTGCTCCAGGACTTCGGTATTCTCTGCACTGTGTGTTCTGGTGTTGTTGTTTGAACAAGCCTCGGGATTATTCGATGATATGAGCAGTGACTATAAAAATAAAACTTAACAAGTAATATTCTTGAACATGACACTGTATCTTAACGAATTATTATCATCATTCTGTGTGCCTTGCAGACAATTTGTTGATGTGTTATAGGAAAAATTACTTTGTGTGTCAATTAATTCATGATTCTCATCCTTTTGGTGAAATACAATTTAAAGTTATTTGTCAAATGTGAGTACAAGGACACCTGCATAAATATTTTTGATCTGTAATGAGGCGTTCTGGTCTTTAGCGACAGAAATCGAATTACGTGAATAAATATGCGAAGTGATTTCGTATGAACATTTGGAAAGAACTTCACGACTTCCCTTTTTATTTATTAGGAGATACAATCCTATCATGAACATTTTCAGCTAAAGTACGAATGGCGCAGCTACGGAGAGACAACATTACTCTACAGGTGGGTCCCCATTGTATCCCTGCAAAGTGTTAATTCGAACCAAGGAGTAACGAGGACTTTGTACTTCACGATGATGCATTTCATAATGCTGTCACCTATATTTCTTCACAGATATTCCTATATCTGGGGATTCAACGACACCGTATACCGCAAACGCAAGTGCGTGACCGGAAGGCAACCGTACGTGCCAACACTGTACCCCGTCGGACGTGAGGTGTCCTCGTGTTACGGGTGTGAACTCTGGAGCGAGATCAAACCTGTGCAGCAGCCTGTGCACCTGGGAGGTTGCTGGGAAGTTGATCAGTGGCCTTCAATCGTTCCAGGTATGTGTACACTCTGAATTTGCTAACTGCTTGAAGTGGCTCACTACACACTGAAAAGCCAGAACATTATGACCACCTGCCAAATAGTCGGTATGTCCACGGCGGTGGCGTGGAAGCAATGAGGCCTTCGTAGGTCGCTGTTGGGAGTTGGCACCACATCTGCACACACAAGTCACCTAATCCCCTTAAATTCAGGGGGTAAGGGTGATGAGCTCTGACGCCACATTCAATCACATCCCAGATGTGTTCGATCGGGTTCAGATCTGCCTAGTTGGGAGGCCAGCATATCAATTGGAACTCGCCACCGTGGTCCTAGAACCACTCCATCACACTTCTGGCCTTATGACATCGTGCATTATCTTGCTGAAAAATGTCACTGCCGTCGAGAAACATGATCGTCATGAAGGGGTGTACGTGGTCTGCAACTAGTGAAAGATACTCCTTGGCCATCAGGGTGCCTTGCACGAAACCCACTGGACCCAGTGAACACGTGACTGTTCCCCAAAGAATAATGGAGCCGTCGACAGCTTGTCTCCCTCCCACAATACAGGTTTCAAGGAGCTGTTGCCCTGGATGACGTCAGAATCGTGCCCCCTATGGGCATGCATGGTGAAGAAGGTAATGGGATTCCACAGATCATATAACGCTCTGCCATTGCGCCAACGTCCAGTCCGCATGGTCACGTGCCCATTTCAGTCGTAGTTGCTGATGTCGTGGTGTTAACATTGGCACATGCATGGATCGTCGACTGCATGGCCCATCGTTAGGAGTGTTCGGTGCACTGTGTGTTCAGACACACTTGTACTCTGTCCAGCATTAACGCTTGATGTTAATTCCGCCACAATTCACCGCCTGTCCTGTCTTAGCAGTCTGCCCAGCATACGATGACCGACATCTGTAATGAGAGGTAACCGCCAAATCCCGCGATCTCTGGACGTGGTTTCGCCTTACTTTCGTCACGTTTTGTAGACACCACAGCACTCCTCGAATATCGAGTACCCGACAAGTCACACAATTTCCGATATGCTCACGCTGAGCCTCTGGGCCACCACAATCCACCCTCGGTTAAACTCAGATACATCATCCTTCTGCATTCTTCACGCGGACAGCACCCTCACTAATACTACATGCACCGGGCGTGTGTCTGACTAGCAGTCATTCCTCGCTAGGTGACGCAGCTATCCCCTGGACGCTTATATTGATAGTTGGTCAGTGGTCATAATATTCTGGCTGATCAGGGTACATGGTGATTCAACTGTACCTACCGACGTCGTTTTATGCAACCCACAATGTATTATGTGGCCTTCAAAAACCGCGCGCGAGGTTTTCATATTCTCTCGCTCGCTGTGCGCTAACTATGAGTCCTACGGCAAAAAAATCAACAGGACCGATTTTTAGTAAATTTAATGTAATTAAATTTTGTACTGGGATACGTTTTCGCTAGAGGCAGTAGTTTTCGAGTTATTCCAGAAAAACGTACAAAAGTGACGTACAAATGGGCCTCCACTCCCACACTCAGTTCTCAACAGGTCAGGGGTGCTAGTATGTTGTCCATGGTACTCTCTCCTACCACTGTACAAAAATTTATGAATGCACAAATTATTTCCCACATTCGATCTTCTTTTATCTTCGTTGACTAGCCTTATTACGTCACCGGATTAGTCGAACACTTAAAAACTGTAAAAGTGACATTTGTGTAAATTGTTAACAAATATGTGAATTTTGACTGCGTTAAATGTACCATTACATCATTGTATTCGTAAGGCCTTCTCACTACAAAACTATATCGATTGTAAGGATTGAGTTTAGACCGAATTATCAACTTAATTATCTTTAACGTAACGTTCATAAATCTTGTTTTTATTCCATTACCTTCTAGGGCAAATTTAAATGAATAATATTAATAAAATAGCGGTCCTGGTGGCGTATTAGCCCGGTCAGTAAAGACTAACAAATGTCGAATATCGTGAACAGTTCGTGAAGTTGGAGATTTTTCTGCAGTGGTAGGAGGGAGCGCCACGAACAACAGAATGGAAATCCTGACTGGTGAGGGTTGAGTATGGGATTTAAGGTCACTTTTGAAAGTTTTTCTTGAATCACTCGAAAACCTTGGCCTCCAGCGGAAACCTCTCCCAATACAAAATTTAATTAGATTAAATTTCCTACAAAAGGATCCTGTCAATTTTTTCTGTGGGACTAGTAGCTAATAGTCTGCGCGTAGCGAGCGAGACAGTAAGAAAATCTTACTCCTAGTTTTCTAAGACCAGATATAATTTTATGATTTGCATAGATTACATCGGAAGGGGCAATCAAATCATCCTGTATAAGGGGTAGGCTAATGAGAACGAGACAGAACCAAGAAAAGCAAATAAACAAAATAATCGTCAAAACTGTAAACATATTTATCCCACACCTGAGACAACACCGCCAATGCTTTCTTGGAAAAATGGTCATCAGCCTACGGAACTATGACTGTGCTCAAGCGTGGACCTTTTCGTCGCAAGCGAATCGATGGCAGCGAATGCCCTCCGTCAGGGCCCAAAATATGGAAATCGCATGGGGAGAGATGGGCGGCTGTATGGAGGATGTTTAAGGGAACGAAACTTCTGCAGCGTAATCGAAACAACCATGGCAGTATGCAGGTGGGGCCACAGTATCATAAATGTATTAGGATTTACTGCGATTACTTTTGAAATAATGAACAGTTTACTTACTTATTTACATCTGTCTCGATTTATTTGACGACGCTTTATAAATAGGAGATTATCATAAAACTTAGTTTTGTGTACTCTCTGTTGGAAATTATAGTAGAGGTAGTAGAGGTAAGTATAAATTAACGAAGTTTGTGAACGGGTTTTTGCTTGAGGTCAGTTCTGAATAACAACAGGGCAATTACTTTGTTTATCATACCAAAGATTGCAACGTTTGTAACTAAGAAAACATGAGTGACTTACGAGACTGCACGTTAGCACGTAGAAAATATACTCGCTATTCTCGCTCCCAAACTTCTCCTCTACTACAGTCTCACCTCCATTTGAAAAGTACACTCTTGTGTCCTACTCCTTGGGATAAAGCATGAGTAAAATTTCTTAACGAGAATTTGAAAATACTAAAATACACATACATAATGGCGATTGTAGGTGCATAAGTTCGTAGCGTTTTCCCACAAATTTAAAAAAAGTAGCAGATAAGCGTAACGGAGACTTTAGCAGTTCTAGGCGCTTCAGTCCGGAACTGTGCTGCTGCTACGGTCGCAGGTTCGAATCCTGCCTCGGTCGTGGATGTGTGTGCTGTCCTTAGGTTAATTAGATTTAAGTAGTTCTAAGTTCTAGGAGACTGATGACCTCAGCAGTTAAGTCCCATAGTGCTCAGAGCCATTTTTAGTCATCAATAATGTATCCTCCTCCACCATTTGCAACAGTCTCCCAACGCTGGAGTAACTTTTCTATTACGCGGCTGTAGAAATCACGTGGTTTTGAGGCGAAGGACTCGTCGAGACATCTTCAGAGAGCATTTTCATAGGGAAAGGAAATTTCTTGAAGGTTGGTCGATAGAGAGCGGAGAAGGTAAACGTCTGAGGGAGAAAGATGAAATAAATAAGTTAAGTGCGGAATGACTTCGAAACCTACCTCTTTGTATGATGTTTCCTGTGAGTCCAGCAGAATGCGGGATAGCGTTATCGTGGAGTAGCATCTCTTAACGCAGTCTTCCTGGTTGTTGTTCATGTACTGCTTCTACAAGGCGTCTAGGTTGTCAACAACAAATGTCAGCAGTGGTGGTTGCACTTCGGGGAAGCAATTCGTGGTACACCACACCGCTGCTGTTCCACCAGATTCATAACATTATCTTTGAACTCAACCTTTCCTTTCTTTCCGTTATGTTAGCATAAAAACACTACTTCTCGTCACCAGTAATGATTCAGGGTAGGAAAGGTCGGTGTTGTTCACAAGCCAATTGATAACAAGAGAGAAGAGTAGCACATATTGCCACCTGCTGATTTTTGTGATTTTGGCTCAGAGCACGCAGTACCCATACGTCCTATATTTGAATCTTCCCCATCGCAAGCAAAAGTCACACGATGGTGAAATGGTCGCAGTTCATCACATTTGCCAGTTCTCGAGTACACAGACGGAGATCATTGTGGATTAATGCATTGAAACGATCTTCATCAAAGCCCAAACCTCTTGCTGAATGTACAGAGTCAATAATATTAAAACGATCCTCCTTAAAAAGAGAAAAACACATTCTTGCCATGCTCTGACAGATGATGTTATCCCTATACGTGGCTCAAATGTATCTGGCTGCTGTTATCCCTCTACTGCACTCAAACGGAAGAATATGTCGCGCCGGTCGGAGTGGCCGAGCGGTTCTAGGCGCTACAGTCCGGAACCGCGCGACCGCTACGGTCGCAGGTTCGAATCCTGCCTCGGGTATGGATGTGTGTGATGTCCTTAGGTTAGTTAGGTTTAAGTAGTTTTAAGTTCTAGGGGACTGATGACCTCAGAAGTTAACTCCCATAGTGCTCAGAGCGATTTGAACCAATATGTCGGAAACGTTCTCCGCTTGAGACTCCCATTTTCTAGCGTCCACAGGCCTACTCACTATCTCCAAAAAATAAAAAGGTAATATGCAGACTCCAACAGCAACAGTGAACTATAAATAAAAAATGACGCATCAAATCAATAGATATTTTCATATGTAATAACTCTGACATATTAAAGTTTTTAAAGTGTTTTTATTTTATTTATTACTATGAAGAAATTGTCACCTACCTTTGTGTACAATTATTTGTAGTTCCCAACCTCAGAGTTTAGCATTTCTATCTCTGCGACTTTCTAGTATTGAGATCACAAGAGAGAGAGACAGAGACAGAGAAAGGAAGGGAGATTAGCTCTTTAATACAAAGTGCCAAGACTTTTTCTGGCGCCAGACATATAACTACCCCCCCCCCCCCCCTCTCTACATATCTTTGGTCCACTTGAACTGTGTGCTGCTTTCATAAGAAATCAAAAGCACGATATAACGTCTTTTTCCGTTGCTAAGCAACGACTTCATTCCCTTCTCACCAGGGGGCAGGCTCTCTTTCTGTCTCGCATATTTAACGGCACTCTGCGTGAGCTCGCAGTCGGTCGTTTACCACTGACAATTGATAGATGGCCAGTCAATGACAAGTGCTGGCAGTTGAGGGACACGGAGGTTATAAGCATCTGCTGAAATTGAATATAAATTTTAGCAAGAGTGTGTGTTTCTATTCGGTCAGCTTACCTGCCCCAAAGCACGCCGCCCTGATTTGTTGGAAGTCTGCATTCCTACTTCTTTTACTAATTTGGATCTACAAAATCACGCGGAGCGTATTACTGCTGAGATTTTTATGCTTTACATTTTGTGCTTTCATCTTGAGTAAACCCCATTGTTACTTAACCCGTTGACTACAACGAGGCCTCCGACGGCCGCAGCAAAACATCACGCCTGACGCTGTGGCTTGGCCTGGCTTGGGGGCTGAAATATCCATCACTGTGTGGCAGTCAAATATTAAAGTGTTTGTCTGACAGTTACTTCTCTCTATCGGTCTTGAAACCTGCTGATAATTTATGAACCTGATTTGAAATGTCCTGTAATTTATAGAGTACTCGCGATTAATACAAGTTCACCGCCTGCTGTTTCAGCTGAAGCCATGGTGGCGTTCTCGTAAAAACTTTATTTATACATTATTTTACAGAACTGGTCTGAGTAACCTCTATGTAAATTTGGGTACCTATACGTGAAATAATTTTCTATCTAAGCTGGTTCAAGTAGTCAAAGTTTACTTATAATCACCCTCTACTATCAGTAGTTATGTACCTCCGCATATAGATTTAAAGCGACACTTATTTCAAGATAATGGGATTTAAGGGACAGATAATATGATTTCAAGGAACAGGTAATATGATATAACGGAAAAGTAGTTAGCAAGGACTGGTGCGAGCTCAGATAACGATCCCAAGATCACTGATAAGATAAGGGGGTATCAGGTTACACTTCTGGCGTCAGGTTACACACTTGTGCTAGTCATATTCAGTCATATTCGTGGTCATCCCATACTTCTTTCTCCCTGGGGAATCACTGGCACCTGTTCAATGTCACCCAGTGGGAATCCTGTCACAGCCGTGCACTTTGGGCACCTTGACTAGTTATATTCAAGGTCTTGATCTAACTAGATATTGGTCAGTGAGCGCATGTTAAAATAGCGGAAAACCTCTCTTCTCCACCCCTAGACCAATAATATTTAAGCTACCCCCACCCCTGATGCTTTATCTCTAGTTCAACAACATTGGCCTCCCCATTTGAGATCTGTGCATGAAGAAGAGAGGTTCTGGTTTGTTACAAACGAATTATTACTAACAATAATTTGATAGTGAAAGGGTTTCGAAATAATAACAATGATATAAAAAATTAACCAGTTATTTATTACTAACATTTTTTGCAATACAATTAGATAGCAGTATCCACTTACTTTTTATTAAAAGTTATTTCCTATATTGGTATATTTACACAGTTATTTGTTTTTAATTACATATATACAGAGGTTTTCTTACAGTTTTTTGTTGGGTTCTTTAGAAAACTATTTGTTTCTTATAGACAATAATTTACAAAGCTATTTTTATGACATTTGGCTTATTTACATTGATATTATTTTTGGTGCTTTTTTTACGTTAATATACTGCCAGGTACACTAAAAAGTTAAATACTGTGTTTCCTATACAGTTTATCATTTTCTCCATTCTCTGTACAATATTTACATTTTATAATTTTGTTCAATATACGGTATTAAGATTTTCATCGCTCGTCGGTCTCTATACAGTTCTCTCTCTCTCTCTCTCTCTCTCTCTCTCTCTCTCTCTCTCTCTATATATATATATATATATATATATATATATGAGAAACGAGGACTAGCAACAGCAGGTGAAGAAACACCACACAGACACACACAACTACATACAGTATTTACAGGCGTACATAGTGATACACATATTGATAAGCTCAACTATCACAAACGGTTCGTCCAACTATTCTACACACATTCACGCGCTAAAAGCCACTATTTACAAATAAATAAATAAATACACAACCACACACTTAAACACTCAGTGAATAGTATGAGTATAGGAGAGTTCAGATTCCATCCCCACAGATGAGCCATTGGTCGACATGACGCAACAGCGTATCTTTCAACTATAGTGCATTGTGTAGCTCCTGGTTCTTGCGACTGAAAGACCACCTTGCGCACTATATCTGGAATGGCGCAGTACCCTCGAGTTAGCATCTTTTGAAATCCTGCGCCATAAGAGCGTTTGAGCCTCACAAACTCCGTACTGTGTGAACCATTCATCTCATCTTCTTCAGGACGATAACGCTTTTGTTTTGTGGTGTTAATCTATAAGGATTATCGGCCACATTTGGAATCAGCAAAGTTTGGTTTAAAAAACTTGTAGTGGAATCGGTAAATGTGGAGTCTGAAAGGTGAGAAACACACATACCGTTACAGACAGGTTTTATGAAACGTACTGAAACCTTTGCCACCTTCACAGCGACTAGTCCAATGAAGAGCCGTGCGGGGTAGCCGCGCGGTCTAGGGCGTCTTTCCACGGTCCGGGCGGCTGTCCCTGTCGGAGGTTCGAGTCCTCCCTCGGGCATGGGTTTGTGTGATGAGTGTTGTCCTTAGCGTTAGTTAATTAAAGTTAGGTGAAGTAGTATGTAGGCTTACGGACCGAAGACCTCAGCAGTTTGGTTCCTTAAGAATTCACACACATTTTAACTTCATTGGAGAGGTCACTGGCTTGAAATCTGTCTTGGTGATTAATCTGAAGCACCAAACAGACCCCTCCCCAGTAAAC
The DNA here is from genome assembly GCF_021461385.2 of Schistocerca piceifrons. Classification (NCBI taxonomy): domain Eukaryota; kingdom Metazoa; phylum Arthropoda; class Insecta; order Orthoptera; family Acrididae; genus Schistocerca; species Schistocerca piceifrons. The sequence continues at coordinate 989,973,752 of NC_060139.1, forward strand.
TAAATTATTTTCCTGGTAATCTCTAACGTTTTCCATACTTCTTCCTAAAACTGAGTTGTTTACTAATATGTAAAGTTCTTTAGTGTTTACATCAATGTACTCCACGCTAGTTCAAGGAGATGCCACAGGTGATTCTAGCGCGTTCCATCCTCAAACTGACACATTGGAGGATTTTTCTGTAGAGCGGAATATATCGCTGCTTATTCCCCAGCGTTGTCAACAGCTTCGAGACGGAAGCTTCTTACGGGCTAGGTCCTCCGAACAGAGCTTCACGTGACTATAGTATCATGCAAGTGGCCTGGATATGTCAGTTCTGCCTCCAGAACAAATCACTCACCAGAATCAGCAGCCATATCATAGATCTTTTTCTTCAATCTGGCGATTTCCCGTTTGGAAATCAATGGGAACCCTCCAAATGTCAGACTTAGACGGCTTGCCGGTAGAGATTGTCTACATTCAATGAGACCATGTAACTTAAATTATAAAATAACCTCTACCCCTCCTACTCACTCACGGGTTATTTGCCTTGTTGTACCTATGCACACCCTCGAACCCCGCATCCGGGAGGACGACGGTTCAATCCCGCGTCCGGCCATCCTGATTTAGGTTTTCCATGATTTCCCTAAATCGCTCCAGGCAAATGCCGGGATGGTTCCTTTGAAAGTGCACGGCCGACTTCCTTCCCCATCCTTCCCTAATCCGATGAGACCGATGAGCACGCTGTCTGGTCTCCTTCCCCAAAACAATCCACCCCAACCCTGGAACCCCACCACACACACACACACACACACGCACACACACACACACACACACACACACACACACACACAAATACCGCGTTTGAAGTAGTGCAACGTATCAATATCGGTCAGTAGTTCGATGCAGACAGGCGTTCTTCTTAACGTTGTATCCCCTGATGCCGTGTAATAGAAGGTATGATCCAGAGAGTATGTGCCCAGACATACGTTAAAAATTGTTTCGAAAATATCTAAGATGTGGTGTACATCCACGACCATGTATAATACAGAGTATTCAGCTAAATGAGTGACGCTGAACTCCTGCCAAATATTCACTGTGTGCTCAAACTCCACTTCCATCATGGCAATGCCTGTAAGTTTATAGAAGAATGCGGTTATGTTGGGTAAGGTGGTTCCGTGGAGTATGTCCATCGATCCAGGTATTCATAAGGAGAAATCCCCCTTCCTCTCCACAAGTTGAAAGCCACCATCGGGTATATAGTTCTGATGATGTTCATGTCCTCCTGATGAAGTGTCTCAGCAAGTTTCTGGAAAGGCATTTGCATGAGACGCAGCGAATCCAGAAAGTAGAGAGTTATTTTTGCTGCGATTCAGTGGAAAATGAAATGAACAATACAATGTTGTCAGGAATGGTGCTGCTAGTAACATATTTGGACGAAAATCACCTAAGTTTTCAACAAGGAAGTGAACATCATACCAACTCATATTATGGAGGAAGGCTGATGTGTGTCACGACAGTTGGTACATTAAGTTGCATGCGTTATGAGCTGTACCCTGATGCTTCCCCGTTCGGTGGCAGTGGTCTCTACGTTGAGTTTCAGGTTCTGTATCCGAAGGCAGATTGAATAGGACAGTCAACTGCCTTCTTATATAGTGCATCATTCTTCAGTTATTGGAAAGGTGTTGCGATAAATGCTATGAACTTCTATTGCAAGATTTTTCGAGTTCCGATAGCACCAACATCACAGGACTATTCCTGACATAAGATTCGAATTTGTTGGGGTTACAGTCATATGCGCATACACGTTGATTGAAGACCACAAACGGTATATGCCTTTCTGAGGGTAGGACGATAGGCGTTGGAATCGCCTCCATAATGTCCTACAGGAGATAGGAGGCACTCGAGGTCAGATTATAAGACGAAGGCACATCGCTCCTGGTTGTGGGCGTTCTTGAACTTAAAGAATTTTTTATCCTCAGTAGGTTTTTCCACACTTAACGTCTCTGGCTAGAGCGGTCAATGAGGAGTTTTTCTACAGTCATACTCATAAATTAAGGATAATTGCAGAATGTGGTGTCACACAACGTGGCACTACACAAAAGTGGCGCTAATAGTATAGGCACATAGGGAACACACACGACACAGATCTGTAAGTCCACGGTATTGGTGATAAGTTAAGAAAACCGTCTCGAAACACATGTGCTACAAAACTCCCACTGTTTCCTGCACATGTACCCCGACATAAATATGGGATATGATTACCATGCACACGTACACAGGCCGCACAACGAGTTGGCATACCCTGGATCAGGTGATCGAGCAGCTGCAGGGGATAGCCTCCCATTCTTACACCAGTGCCTGTCGGAGCTCCTGAAGTGTCCTAGGGGTTTGAAGACGTGCAGCGATACATCGACTGAGAACATCTCAGACGTGCTCGATGGGGTTTAGGTCTGGAGAACAGGCAGGCCACTCCATTTACCTGATATTTTCTGTTTTAAGGTACTCATCCACGATGGCTGCTCAATGGGGCCGAGCGTTATCATCCATCACGAGGAAGGTGAGACGCACTTCATCCCAGAAAAGTTGGACATGTGCAAAATGACATCCCGATACACCTGACTGTTACAGTTCCTCTGTCAAAGACATACACGGGTGTACGTGCACCAATAATAATCCTAGCCCACACCATCAAACCACGACCTCCATACCGGCCCCTTTCAAGGACATTAAGGGGTTGGTATCTGGTTCCTGGTTCACGCCAGATGAAAACCCGGCAAGAACCACTGTTCATACTGCACCTGCATTCGTCCGTGAACATAACCTGGGACCACAGTTCCAATGATCATGTACTGTGTTCTTGACACCAGGCTTTACGGGCTCTCCTGTGACCAGGGGTCAGTGGAATGCACCTTGCAGGTCTCCGAACTAATAAACCATATCTGTTCAGTCGTCTGTGCACTGTGTATCTGGAGACAACTGTTCCAGTGGTTGCGGTAAGGTCCCGAGCAAGGCTACCTGCTGTACTCCGTGGACGTCTGCGGGTACTGATGATGAGATAGCGGGGTCCTTGTGGTGTTTTACACTGTGGACGTCCCGCACTGTAGCGCATGGACACGTTTCCTGTCTGCTGGAATCGTTTTCATAATCTTGATCATTCTTTGTGGCACGCGGAGTACCCGTGCTACGACCTGTTGTGTTGGACCAGCCTTCAGTCGCCCTGGTATTCTACCCCTCATAACATCAATGTGTGTCCTTTGAACCATTTCCAACACACAGTCACCATTAGCACGTCTGAAAACATCTGCGCACTTACTCGCAGCACCGTACTCTGACATGCACCAACACCTCTGCGTATGTAGAGTGTTGGCAGCGCCACTGTGCTACGACCGTAGGTCAAATGCACCGCATGGTCATACCCCGAGGTGATTTAAACCCGCAAACCGCCCAGCAGAACGTTGTTTCATCATGTATCAGCATTATCCTTAATTTATGAGCATGACTGTAGATACTCGCTCTTGGTGAGAGGTGAGATATTTACAAAAACAAAAAATCTTTTACTTTGAGTTTACTCATGCGGGCCGAAAGCAGATGAGACACGGTTTTGATACACACGTAGTGTCGCTTCTTGCCCTCGGAGAATAGCAACAAATCTACGTGTTTATGGCGATGATGAGCTAATTTCGAAAAACAGTGATTCACTTACTTTATGCTTTACTTTCTCCGCAGTGTGCTTATAAGCATCGTCTTCTGGCTTACTATGATGATCAACATCCAGGCTGTACGCTTTAATTTAATAATTAGGGTTCAGCCTCTCGAATTTTGATAGGTCCTCGGTTTTTATGGCAAATGAGATGAATTTGAAATTATAATCCATATGGGAATAGATACAGTAAGTTCGCAGCAGCACTACATTTGTAGGATAATTTCTTTCGCTAGCCACAAGTTCCCATGTGATGCAATATTCACCATCTCATTATATTCTGGACATTAACACACGCCTTTTAGCGGAAATATCTTGCAGAAGATGGATTAAACTGGAACCCCTACTAGTTGGACCAAAAGCGTGAGATTATACAGGTTGAACATTAATAAAACCAACAAACTGCGGGGACGGATTCTTGATGTAAATGGAGAAAAAAATTCCTGTGAACATGTGTCCTGAAAATGCACAGTGTGCTTGCAATGACAACAAATCGCAACTACGATACAACAGATGCTCAGTATGTCCTCCATGGGATTGCAGGTGAGAGAGATAGTAGAGGTAGTCAGGCACAATACATATACTCGCACTTTGGCTTACCCGATGTTGGTGGGCCACTTTCCTGGAGCCTGTACTAGGGTTCGTCCCAATATCCTGTAGAACCCGGCCCTCCAAATCTTGTGTACGCACAGTCCACCGCCTCCCTGCACTGTAAAGCTTCTGTTTTTCATAGCAACTAAAACTGTCGATACAGCACTTAAAAACATTCTACACAAAACAGAAAGTTCTTGAAGACTCAGAACAGCTGTAGGAAGAAGTTCTATCAAAACATGAATTGGAGTTTGGTGATGAATAAATCTGGTGCCACAGATGCCTAAAAATCTTTACTTTTTTGATTTGGGTAGGCTATTTACTATATTTTCTTTCAACGGGTTTTCAGCTTGAGTATTCTTCCTGAAAAGTTGGGTGACTCCTTTTCTGAGCGGAACATTTAGAGAGTGACTGAGAATGAGATTCAGACAATATCTTGAAAAAGTAGGGTACATTACTTTTGGATGAAGTTCTTAAACCACCTTTTTTGCCTACTCACTGTTGAATCTTGGTAATATCCCCGATTTACCAGTGTCTAAATCAATGCGAAAACTATTCTATGTATCAAGAATTTTTGTAGAAACATTCTCTGCACAAAGATCTATTAGCGGACGAAAAGTAACAAAATCTTCCCTTAGCTCAGGAAGGCCGAATTCTTCCTCTTTTACGTATGTTATACATTATGAAAAGTAGTGTTGATCAGACACATCTAGTGCTTTATCTCCAACAACAGAAAACCACTCAAATTTGTTAATGTATTTCTCTTGAATCAGCTTGCCACACACACACACACACACACACACACACACACACACTTATAATATTGTATTGGGTTTCAGGAATTGATTAAGTGGCATTTCTTTAACTGTTTAATGGGTGATTTACAAATACTTAGTCATATTAAGCCTGATATCTTGTTGAGGCTCCAAATTTACTTTCCTTTTGGAATGCCAACGGTAATGGGGCCACTATCGTTATCCCCTCGAAAGAGGAATTTATTCTCTCCGCAAAAAATAATTCTATGAAAGGCAAGAATAGGAGCCCTGTTTTGTTCTTTTCCTTTCTTCCTTTTTTTGTCCAAACAAATAGCAATGTTCACTATTTTGCCTGATATAACTTCCAAAAAATTATCGACCGACATTACTGCAGAAACTTGTTAACTTTTCTTGGAATGTCCTTTGAGTTTGTCGAGTACATTTTTCCAAATTCTGAAGAACTGACTATTAATGAAGGTTTCTTTCAGTATATCCATTATAAACGACGAACTTCAACTGTGATTTAAATTGGTCATATATTTGGATGTAAACATGCAAATAGTTGCTTTTTTTGGAATTTTTCTTCTGCCACTCTCCTGGTAACGACTTATGCTAACATTGAACTCCCATAGATAGGTAATTAGGGTATTTACAATTCAAAATCGATTTATGGCTTCTCTCTTGTTACAAACTTATCCATAATTATTAGAATCTATCACAACAGCATACGGCAGAAAAACAGTAACCTGTAGCACTTACAATACATTGAACTGCGCATAGGAACTGAACTGTTTAACAAAACAACAGCTTTGATCAAGTAAGGCCAACAATGTACACTTATTGGTCTTGGCTAAAGTAGAGACGGGCGATAGCCGACGATACTGTCGATATATCGATAGTTTACAATGATGGCATTTTTGACTATCGATAGTACGTATCCCTATTTCGTCATATGATTGAAAATCAAATTATCTTTCAATTTCACCACAAAGCAGTTGGTCATGTGTAATATTATTTAAGGGATAGGAGGGGTTCGGATCCCATCCTCTCCCTTTTGCCTACTTCTTTATCGCGAAATGTGCGTGATCCTAGGACGTGATTTGTATTTTCTTGCGAGCGGACTTATTACGATTCGCAGTACACTTTCCGCACTCCACGACACGTACAGTTTTAACGTTTCTATCGCAAATCAAATTTCAGTCACTTCTTAAATTTATTATAGACTTCCCGCTTCCTTTCCCGTTGCACTTTCGATCGAACTGCACTTCCTGTTTTTAACACAAATCTGCGATAGATAGTTCCATCCGCCGTAAGTTATCCAAATTCGATAGGACTTTCCCACTCGAAGAATGTGAAATGCATCCGCCACAAAGTACCCAAATGCGATCGAATTTCCCCCCCTCAAAGGACGCCCAATTCATCCGCTGTCATTTATCCGACCACTTTCGAAATTTCCCACGTAAAGAATGTAGAAGATGGCTTAAGTGGAGTACAATATGACCGGCTGTTCTTTAACATCCGTGACTTACAGAGATTATTTGTCGCAAAGCTCTCAGTTGATGTGCCTCGCAGAAGCAGTATCTGCGCCATCGGATTCTCTGGGAAGTTCAATTATATATCTTGTAATTCGTAAGTGGTATTGCGAGAAACTATTGTACTTGAAATAACGTACGTGGATGCTATTATGATTTTTTTATTTACGAAAATACCGTAATCTGATAAGGAACAATATATCACTTATTAACTGCACACTAGCCAGTTCTTGAGAGCATGGTCTTACGACAGAAACAGCTCGGAAGGCATCCTCATTTATTAATCATTCTCATTTGTGAACTAAAAACTAGCCATATCTTGAGAGCATGGTCTTACGGGAGAACTAGTTCGGAAGGCATCCTGTCGGTGACAGGTGACTTTGGCGCGCAGTCTACCCCTACTTACACCCGTTAAACATTGTAGCTGCTCATACAAATTCGTTAATGTAGATAGTGTTCATTTATTTATTGAAACAACTTTCTTGCGTCGTGATATTTTTATAAGAAAGTGCTTTTAACCAGCAGGCTTTTCCTATTACCTGTAGTGGAGAAGGTGGCTTTTATTAGTAAATGTTTATTAAACAAAATCACCTGCTTCGCTCCAGATGACTGTGACTTCCCACTTGTGTGCTGAGTAACTGTTTTTCTCAGAGCTAGCCACAGCGCCACACCCCACTGTCTCCTGGCAACGCCAGATGGTCTAGCGGCTACTACAGCCAGTGAGAGAACTAAAATCTTACCCCCTCCCATGCGTTCTGCGGTGCTGCCTGAGTTTATGGAATGCTACTGGTATCTGCAGACGCGATATAAAAGGTAACTCTCGTAAAATTAGGAAATAAAACGTCTTTTGAAAATAAGTTGTACTTAACTCTGTGCATCGATACATGGAAGTGTGTAGGAATCGCCCATGCCTGATAGCGACACTGAACTGAAATATAGCTATGCCGACTCCTTTCCACTTTGCCTACATTAGTGACCTAGGTCAGTAGCCTTGACTTATATTCCGGCCCATTTTGCTTACATTTGTAAGCGACATCTTTTGACCTCACCATCACAGAATGCAATTTAAGAATTTGAGGGAGAAAGAAAGTCAAAGATGACACTTTAAAAATGCAAGAGGTGGGTGATTCAAAACAAAATAAATTTCGAAAACTGCAAGAGGGTGGAACCAGTCCACATCTATTTGATATTCATCCCCCTCTATGCCCCCTCCCCTTCCTCCTCTCTAGCCAGTATTAAAATGATGTGCAAAACGACCGAGTCATGCAAAATGGTAAAAATATTTGCCTATGACATTTACACACACAGAGAGAGAGAGAGAGAGACACACCACACACACAGACACACACACACACACACACACACACACACACACACACACAGACACACACACACACAGATACACACACGCACACACACACACACACAGACACACACACACACACACACAGACAGACAACACACACACACACACACACACACACACACACACACACACTATGTGTAAGGTATCATTTCCTTCCCCTCTCCTCTAAACGTAGCAGTATTTTAGCCACCATGGATGTGATGAAAACAATTACAGTGGACCCCCATCAGGGCTGTTCTCAAAAGTATCTAAAACCAGAAATATACATCAAAAGATTTCTGTCGCACTTAAAGAAGTATCTGAATTGTGTAAAGTAACTAAAACGTTGTCAACTATGTTTTCATTACCGAAATCAAAAACTGTAAATTGTTTATAGACTGGCTCACCAGCCGCTTTGGCACATTTCACCGGAAGCTTTATATCATTCGCTGTAGACTATTAGGACTTATATATAACATAATCTCCACAATTAGTTAAAAACCAACATTTGATTATCGAGTGTAATTAACAAATTTGTGGTATGTATCAGTTGATCACAAGTTTACTTTCAGCACCATTCCTCAAAGTTTCAAAACACAAAATGTAATCAACTGCTGCTCTTATGCTCCTGTTGATTGTTTTCGCCAGCAGGTGGTTGCACTCGTATAACGATCAACATTCGCTGGGTATACCGTAGTGTAAGACACAAGAGATCGTTAAATTCATTATTTACAGCATCTGTGATACTTATAAAATGTCACAATATTCTTCACAAATCCGTAAAACTGCATCAATAACGCAAAAATGCAATGTTTGTATCAAACTGATGTCAAAAACATGATTGTTATCTCTGAAGTAAGTACCCCAATACTATTTACATCCCTAAACACATCTGGACTGATTAACAAGTTAGTTATTTGTGGTTTTCGAAGGTCAGATTCACTTTGTGTACAGTTCTGCAGAAGTTTAAATACGCAGGATAAAATCAAGTACTTATTCATACTCCTGTTGCTTGCCATCACCAACAGGTGAGTACCACGCTTGGCTTAAGACCCGACGTAGCTCCAAATTAATTACTTCTTACTTCAATGAAGCTTGTCAAGTGTTACAGCGTTGTTGCCGAGGTTCAAATGGTTCAAATGGCTCTGAGCACTATGAGGTCATCAGTCCCCTAGAACTTACTACTTAAACCTAACTAACTTAAGGACATCACACACATCCATGCCCGAGGTAGGATTGGAACCTGCGACCATAGCAGTCGCGCGGTTCCGGACTAAAGCGCCTAGAACCGCTCGGCCAACACGGCCGGCTTGTTGCCGAGGAAAACTGTACAGAAATATGTCAACAATGCAGAGAAGTGCACTCTTTAGGTCGAGTATTGCAAAATTTTAGCACATATAATTGTTCATATATTCGTCAAATTACTGCCTTTAGTACAATTGCGAACTCTCGAGTACTTCTACTCTACTTCCATGCGTGAATGATTACAGTGAACATGACAAACGAACAGTTAACATTACAGTTTATGTTCAAAAGTTCTAGACCGTAAAAATATCGTTAGAAGGCTTACAACTGCAGAAAATACACGTTAGTTAAAATACAGTGTGAAGCAGGCAAATATACAAACTAAATAGACAGTCTCGTTTCTTGTAAGAGTGAAATTAATTACATTTACTCTTAGTTTAAATCACAATACAACATCACCTTAAATATTTCCACATGTGAATTGTTCTCGAGCACCACTTTAGGAGAGACAAACATAATGCATCATGGTATTCACCAAAAATAAATAACCGGTGATGTTGATTGACAGTTATCGCTTTCATACAAATGATTTGGACCTACTAGAGGCTACAAACAACAACAACTTTAGTCAAAGGTTACAATTCGTAACGACCGAACTATAGTGTCGAGGCTGTCCAAGTGTTTATAGACTGTATTTTTGTAATCAACTATTAAATATCACTAACGTCTAAAGAAAGTACACAATGTGAAAACATACACTCGCAGATACTGCACAACCAAAGACAATCAGTCTAAGTAAGCGGCATATTAGGAAGGAAGGAAGTAGGTATTATGCTGATTTTCATGCGATTTACAACTTCAAATGCATTTTTTTTTCGTGATCCCCAACTAGAACTGCAATTATTTTTAGACACATATATCAACCAATGACGATGGCTGAGCTGAAAGATCTCCAAAGACGATATCGCATTAAGACACCGTCGATATCTCGAATGTAAATACTTCAAAAGAATTATTTATCATGTACAAAAACATAAGCACACGCGTGCCATTTGGACGCTTACTGTAAAGTGCTAGTTTAATAATTACAGACCTCTACAAAAATTCAAAGAAAATGAAATGGGACTATTTCTCGAAATATGTACAATTTCATGCACCTTTCAAATGCAATGGACCATCAAATTGAAAATTTACACATGTAACTTATTTGCATTAAGTATTAAAACACATGTCGCTCACCTGCCTATTGCAATCTAACTACAATTATAGACCTCATGAAAAATTCGGCAAAATAAAGTAGTATCGTTTCTCGAAAGACGTAAGATTTGCACAGTAAAAGTGCAAATAGGCATAATGGCTAGCTATCTCTTGCCCTGACAAAGTAAAATACACAGTTTTGTAAAACCAAGTGAAATACACAACTGTGTAAAAGTCTGAATAAAAATTTTGAAATAAATTCACATCTGCAAATTGAAATACTCCAGTATGACAAAAGAACCCATAGCCGTAAAGTTAAGGTAATTGACGAAACAGTGACTTAAATCAAAAGTAGATAATACATCCGGAGTGGCATCTCAATGGCACCGATTCGTGGCTTCTCTGTATCGTGTGCTTGTTTCCCTGCGGCGGAGATCGCGGTAACAGATCTAAAGACGGCAGAGGTGAAGTGTAAAAGTTTTTGTATGATCAATATGTCCGTGTAAAATAAAGTGCCACAATATGATCACGGACACATTTTCAGTATTTGTCTTCAGTTGATAAATTTTGCTTACTGACGTGACCGTTCAGGTGAAAATGAGCCTCTGCGGAAAACAAGCTGTTGTTAACTGATCTTCACTCAGTCACGTGATCAACGAAGTGCAGCCGATGTCTGCCATCCTGAGGCATTAATTCATACACCAGCTGGATTTTGTAAGAGTACCGTTTAAGGTCTTTTTGTAGAAATCGGTTCAGCGATGACCTATGTACATTTAAAAAACTTACAACTTAAGAATGGGGAAGTTACGATCGTCACGAACAACCGATTTACACTCTCCAGGGATTCGTTTGTTCTTGATGACCTTGGATTCGTATCCAACAAGCTAGTGATGACCGTATCTCCCCCCCCCCCTCCCCGTCCCCGCTCCAACCATCCATCGATTTGTTGTACATGCGGAGAGAAATATTCAAATATAAACTTCCTGTATTAATCTACAGGGTCATTAGAAACAGTCTGGAAAGCTTGTAGGCGAGTTTACAGGATAGGCTGAGCCGAGGAATTATTGTTAAGAAAAAAATTAGATACTTTGCACCGTTTCCGAGTTTATTAGCACTGAAGTTAGCCATTCAGGCCGCTGCGTGCGCAAATTCAAGCCGCCCGCCGTAGACGGTTTCGCCAAACGCGATACAAAAATTGGACATGGGACGGTAGTAAGGATTGAAATTGAGGCAAGTGCTGGGCAGTCTCGTACGCTATCATCTGCGCTGTGAGAACGACTGACACTCATTGTACCTGGCGGAGGGCTTGAATTTGCTCCCACAACGGCCTGATTGGGTAAATTCAATGTTAATTACCTCGGAAACGGCGAACGTATCTAATTATTTCCTTAATTATTTCTCAAATCCACTTACCCTGCAACACCCTTCCAAGCTTTTCAGACTGTTTCGGACCACCATGTGTTCTCAAAAGTGTTATATGTTAGTTGGTGGTGAATCTATCTGGTTGTATGGTCGTTGCCCATGAAATATTTTAGTTCCTGTACGAAACTTCAGAATCTAAATAGCTTTATGGACGATGGCCTCACATTCTGGAAGATTCACCAACAAGTAAGATACCCATTCCTGAATTTCTCAGTAACAATACTTAGACTACATTTTGCTTAGTGGAGGTTATGAGTGTCTGCTAGTTTCTTCTCTCCCAATATGTAACACCAGAACAAATAACTAAACCGAGCGAGGTGGCGCAGTGGTTAGCACACTGAACTCGCATTCGGGAGGACGACGGTTCAATCCCGCGACCGGTCATCCTGATTCAGGTTTTCCGTGATTTCCCTAAATCGCTTCAGGCAAATGCCGGGATGTTTCCTTTGAAAGGGCAAGGCCGACTTCCTTCCCCGTCCTTCCCTAATCCGATGAGACCGATGACCTCGCTGTTTGGTCTCTTCCATCAAATCAACCAACCAACAAATAACTAAACTGATCATCCTGATTCAGGTTTTCCGTGATTTCCCTAAATCGCTTCAGGCAAATGCCGGGATGTTTCCTTTGAAAGGGCACGGCCGACTTCCTTCCCCGTCCTTCCCTAATCCGATGAGACCGATGACCTCGCTGTTTGGTCTCTTCCATCAAATCAACCAACCAACAAACAACGAAACACATGAGCACGTAAGCGCTGACAGCATAACACGGTGAAACATGAACGATAAAACTATGGCTTAGTTTGAGCGAAGCTAGGCTGTACCGTAGTCGTGCTGCATTTATGAGTACATTCCGTGAGAGCACGAGTCTGGAACACATTTAGCAACTCGCAGACCAGCTGTCTGCTTTCGTGACAAATTTGACACATGTGTCAGCGTGGTGTCGCGAAGCTTATCTTCTCCACATCTTTGAAAGGCATTGTATGCTTAATGGTGCCCATTTCATGTTACACACACACACACACACACAGACAGAAACATCACACTGAAAGATGACTGTTTATTGACGACTTTCATTTCTTCATGGTTTTTTTTTTTTTTTTTTTTGTGGTTCTCTAAGCTTATATTTGCTGCCACCTACGAGAACTTGCTCTAACGAGTTTCGACCTGTCGACAGAAGCTCTTTAGCAATCTGTTTCCTTGATCACTGTGACGGATTTGGCCAGTCGATCTGCTCCCAATCAATAGCATTCTTTCGCAAGTGTTTGGGGCAAGTGGTCCCTCTCTTTTAAAAGGAGTGCGCCTTTATTCTTTGTTACCTGTGGTTCGGATTTGTGTGCGAAAGTCGAAAAAGCACTTTGTGCTGCGTTCTGACGTTGAGAAAAGATCTTACTTTGTGTGGCTGAGCAGACATTACAATGCATAAGGAATCGGGTGATTTTTTTTTTTTTTTTTTTTTTTTTGGTAGAGTTTAAGGGCGCTCAACTGCTGAGGTCATTAGCGCCCAGTCACTGGTGTTAGAGCACAAGGAATCTGCTAAAACTCAAGGGGATGGGGGGACATCAGAAGGACCTGACAAAGATGCAGATTAAATAAGTAAAAAGGTTAAATGTCTTTGGTCAAGCCAGTTAAAGTTATAAAACGCAGAATACGGGCAGCTGCTCGAGCGTCATCAGCTAAAACATCCGGTAAGGTAGATGGCAGGGACAGGACAACACGAAATTGACTAAAACGGGGACACGACAATATAACATGGCGCACCGTTAATGCCTGACCACAAGGGCACTGCGGGGCTGGGTCACTGGAGAGCAGGTAGCGGTGGCTAAACCGGCAATGCCCAATCCGCAACCTGGTCAGAAGGACCTCCTCGCGCCGAGATGGTCGGGAGGAAGTTGTCCAAGCAGTTGGGAGCGGTTTTACTGCCCGGAGCTTGTTTCCTTGGAGGGATGACCAAGCATCCCACCACAAGGACACAAGCCTCTTACATACATCCCCACAAACGTGAGATGACGGGACACAATGGGAGGCTGGCCGGGGCTGGAGGACTGCAGCCTTGGCTGCAGCATCCGCAGCCTCATTCCCAGGCACTCCTACATGTCCGGGAACCCACAGAAAGCTGACAGAACCGCCATTATCAGCGAAAGAATAGAGGGACTGCTGTATCCGTTGAATCAAGGGATGGACCGGATAGAGAGCCCCAAGGCTCTGAAGAGCACTGAGTGAGTCAGTGCAGAGTACATACGATGAATGGCGGTGGCGGCGGGCATACTGAACGGCCTGATGGAGAGCAAAAAGCTCGGCTGTAAAGCTCGAACATTGGTCGAGGAGCCGGTATTTAAAGGTGGCGGCCCCGACGACAAAGGCACAGCCGACACCATCGTCAGTTTTGGAGCCATCGGTGTAAATAAAGGTGTGACCGGCAAGTCGAGCACGAAGTTCGACAAACCGTGAGCAATACACTGCAGCCGGAATACCCTCCTTCGGGAGGGAGCTGAGGTCGAGATAAATACGAACCGGAGCCTGGAGCCAAGGTGGTGTCGGGCTCTCACCCTCTCTGAAGGTGGTAGGGAGGGCAAAATCCAGTTGTCGAAGCAGGCGACGGAAGCGGACTCCGGGGGGGCAGCAGGGCAGACACATACAACCCGTACTGACGGTCGAGAGAATCGGCGAAGAAGGACTTGTAAGAGGGGTGTTCGGGCATAGACAACAGCCGGCAGGCATACCGACACAGCAGTACGTCGCGCCGGTAGGTCAATGGTAACTCGGCAGCTTCAGCATAAAGACTCTCGACAGGACTAGTGTAGAAGGCTCTGGTCGCAAGACGTATCCCCCGATGGTGGATGGAGTTGAGCCGGCGTAAGAGGGATGGCCGAGCGGACGAGTAGACGAAGCTCCCATAATCCAGCTTCGATCGGACTATGGACCGATACAAGCGAAGCAGGACAGTGCGATCCGCTCCCCAAGATGAACCGCTAAGAACGCTGAGGACATTAAGGGAACGTGTACAACGGGCCGCCAAATAAGAGACATGTGGAGACCAACACAGTTTCCGGTCCAACGTGAGCCCTAGAAACTTAGTTGTGTCCACAAATGGGAGAACAACGGGACCGAGATGTAAGGATGGCGGAAGGAACGCTTTATATCGCCAAAAGTTGATACAAACCGTCTTCTCTTCAGAGAACCGGAAGCCATTTGCCATGCTCCATGAGTAGAGGCTGTCTAGACAACGCTGAAGGCAGCGCTCCAGGAGGCATGTTCTCTGGGCACTGCAGTAGATCACGAAGTCATCGACAAAGAGAGAGCCTGAGACATTAGGTGGAATGCAATCCATAATTGGATTGATCGCGATGGCAAAAAGGGCTACGCTCAAGACGGAGCCCTGAGGCACTCCGTTCTCCTGGAGGAAGACGTCGGACAATACGGAACCCACACGTACCCTAAAGTTTCGATCCGTTAAAAAGGAATCAATAAAAAGGGGCAGACGACCGCGTAGGCCCCACTTGTGCATAGTGCGGAGGATACCTCCTCTCCAACAGGTATCATAAGCCTTCTCCAAGTCGAAGAACACGGCTACCGTTTGGCGCCTTCGCAAAAAGTTGTTCATGATGAATGTCGACAAGGTCACAAGGTGGTCAACAGCGGAGCGGCGGCGACGAAAGCCGCATTGGACATTAGTAAGTAGTCGTCGAGATTCAAGAATCCAAACTAACCGAGCGTTAACCATGCGCTCCATCACCTTACAGACACAGCTTGTAAGAGAAATGGGGCGGTAACTAGAAGGAAGGTGTCTATCCTTCCCGGGTTTGGGTATAGGAACAACAACGGCGTCACGCCAACGCATGGGGACTTGACCTTCGGTCCAGACGCGATTGTAGGTACGAAGAAGGAAGCTTTTGCCCGCCGGAGAAAGGTGTGCCAGCATCTGAACGTGAATGGCATCTGGCCCCGGAGCAGAGGACCGGGACAGTGCAAGCGCACGTTCGAGTTCCCACATAGTAAAGGGGGCATTGTAAGTTTCCAGATTCAGCGAGTGGAAGGAAGGTCGCCGAGCCTCGTCTGCCTCTTTCCTGGGAAGGAAGGCAGGATGGTAATGGGCGGAGCTTGAAACCTCCGCGAAAAAGCGGCCAAAGGCGTTGGAGACAGCCACAGGATCAACAAGGACCTCATTACCTGAGGTCAGGCCAGGTACCGAGGAGTGGGCCTTAATGCCCGACAGCCGGCGCAGGCTACCCCAAACGACGGAAGAGGGAGTAAAACTGGTAGAGGAGCTCGTGAAAGAGGCCCAACAAGCTTTTTTGCTGTCTTTGATGACTCTACGGCATTGCGCTCGGAGTCGTTTGTATTCAATACAATTCGCCAACGTAGGATGGCGGCGAAAGGAGCGTAAAGCAGGTCGTCGAGCACGGATAGCGTCCCTACAAGCCTCGTTCCACCAGGGGACGGAAACGCGACGTGAAGAAGAAGTAGTACGAGGTATGGAACGTTCGGCAGCATTGAAGATAACAGCCGTGAGGTATTCGACCTGACTGTCACAACTGGGAAAATCGTGGTCCGGAAAGGTCGCCAGGGAGGAGTAAAGTCCCCAGTCAGCTTTCAGTATGTTCCAGCTCGAAGGACG
This sequence comes from Schistocerca piceifrons, assembly GCF_021461385.2. Classification (NCBI taxonomy): domain Eukaryota; kingdom Metazoa; phylum Arthropoda; class Insecta; order Orthoptera; family Acrididae; genus Schistocerca; species Schistocerca piceifrons. Next base: position 989,990,132 of record NC_060139.1, read on the forward strand.
TGGGGATGGGGTGTGGTGCAGGAGACGAATGACACAGGGGAAGTGGTCGCTCGAATAGGTGTCAGAAAGGACATACCACTCGAACCGACGGGCAAGAGTGGTAGAACAGATCGAGAGGTCCAAGTGGGAGTAGGTATGAGTAGAGTCCGAGAGGAAAGTCGGGGCGCCGGTATTGAGGCAGACAAGATTGAGATGGTTGAAGACATCCGCCAAGAGTGAGCCTCTTTGACAGGATGCAGGAGAGCCCCAAAGGTGATGATGGGCATTGAAGTCGCCAAACAATAGGAACGGCGGGGGAAGCTGATCGATCAGGTGCATCATGTCAGCCCGACTAACAGCAGATGACGGTGGAGTGTAGATGGTACAAACTGAAAAAGTAAAAGCAGAAAGAGTAATGCGGATAGCTATTGCTTGGAGTGGGTGGTCAATGGGATGGGATGGTAATAGACATCGTCTCGAACGAGCAACATGACCCCACCATGAGCTGGGATACCGTCCACAGGGGTGAGGTCATACCGCTCCGAGGTATAGTGGGAAAAGGCAATACGGTCAGTCGGGCACAACTTGGTTTCCTGGAGACCAAGGACGAGCGGACAGTGCAGGCGGAGGAGCAGTTGTAAGTCCTCCCGATTAGATCGGATACCTCTTATGTTCCAATGAAACAACGCCATTGCTAGTCAAAAAGTTGGGGGAACGAGACGGGGAAGAGCTGGTCACCTCGATGGCCGCGGAGGGCCAGGTTGCGAGGGAACAACGCTACAACCGACGGGAGGCGGATCCGGTTCCATCGACTCGTCGCCAGCTGCGGCCGCTGTCCCTGATTGTGTAGGAGGGGCCGCATCATTTGCCGACGAAAGGCCGGCGGAGCGCCTGGCAGCAGAGCGTCCCGGCGAAACTGAGGACGGCCGGGAGCAGCGACTCACGGATGAAGCGTCAGACGAAACGCACCGGGGTGGAGAGGGGGATAGAGACTTCTTCTTGGAGGCCTTCTTGGAAGGCTGAGGAGGCACAGGGATGGTGGGCTGGACCCGAAGAATGTCCTCACGCGCGGGGTCCGTTTTGGAATGCCGGACCTCGGAAGCTGGGGTCCGGAACGTTTCCCCGATGGACGCCTGAGAAGAGGATCGCTTCTCAGGTGGCGTGGGGGGAGGAGGAGGAGGAAGGGTGGCCCCTGGGGCAGAGGGGGTGGGGGCCACGGGGGAGGAGGATTGGGAAGGGAGGGATTTGGGAGGCGGAGGCAGAGCCCCCTGATGGGCAAAGGAGGCGGAGGAGGGACAGGATAGGGGTGAGGATACCGCGGAAGGAGTGGACACAACTGAGGCAAACGAAGTGGTCAGTGACACGGGATGAAGGCGGTCATACTTCTTCCTGGCCTCAGAATAAGAGAGCCGATCCAAAGTTTTGATTTCTTGTATCTTCTTCTCCTTCTGAAAGGTGGGGCAGTCTGAGGATCTAGGCGAGTGGACGCCAGGACAATTAATGCACCGAGGTGGTG